>NW_027507764.1:279755502-279758002 GCF_037356315.1 Lithobates pipiens
CTTTTCATGTTTTATTTCAATTAAATAAAGAATTTAATATTATTTTTTTTGTCTTTGTTTTTTATTGTCGAATATATAAGATTGTCATAAAAAATATTACTTAGACTGCTAGTCAATAAGAGTTTGTGTGAATTTATGTCTAATTATTTCTAAGAACTAAATTGATTGTATATCACCAATGTTTTTAAACACAAATAATACCCCGTTTGGTTCCCCTTCTGGTAGCCCTTTTTTAAATTTGTTACAAAAATTAGATTTTTTGTTTTACGTTTTTTCAAAATTTTCTCTATATTAATTTCCATTACAAATTTGTGCAGTATTACCACTGTTTGAAATATTATGTATACACTAACCGATTCATCTTATGTATTCATTAGAAATGCCAGCCTGCTTTGCAAAATATTGCAAAAACTACAGCACTGCAAAACCTAAAATTGAGAACATCAGCAAATTCAAGTTTGGCTTGAAAATGCTGGCATGGAGCCGACAATGATCAAACAATTTATACCCCTTATTAAAGCCGATTTGCACAAAAATGATTATCGACTGTGTTCAGTGCACTTTGAAAGTCACTGTTTCCATGTCGAGGGAAGTGTAAGAAAACTGATACCGCAATCAGTACCAACAATTTTCGTTGAATTGCCTGGCTGAACACATCGTGGTAATAAATGGCAAAACAGATTAGAAAATTTGAGAAAAAGGCTTTCTTAGAGGCAGGAACATCAGATAGTACCTATGTCATGAGTAGATGTTCTCAATGTTCTATTGTCACTACACAGGAAGCGGGAACACAGACGGAACCCTTAGATGTAACAATAACTGAATCAGAAGGCAGTTATTCAAAGATAGCAAGTCCACGAGCGCTGTCATTGGATCATGCATATTCTATGTGTTCAATGACACAGCTGTTCAGGTCAACACCGGAACGTCAACCTCAAACATCAGAAATGATAACAGCGACCCCTTTATCTCCCTCATCTGTCTCGTCTACACCTTCACAAATACCTCAGAAAACAAAAACATCAGTAAATCGGTATATTGAAACTCTTGAGGTTGTTCCAAAAAGGAGAAAATTGGCATATGCAGAAGACCCAAGTTTTCATGCATCACAATGTGAAGCACCACAAAAAAGTGATCTGAGTATTTGTGAAAGTGTAGACGAAACAGAACCAGAAGAAATAATTCCTCACCCACTAGATTGGGTGAAAGAAAAAAAATACATTGTTTTCGAAAGTTGCCTGGACAAACTGCTATACAATATGCGTTGTCCTGACACTGATTGTTATTCTCGTATTCATAAAATTGACAAACAAACTGTTGGTACCATGGTGACAGCATATTCAACATGTGTAAATTCACACAGATTAAAGTTGTGGAGAGCCAACCGAAAAGTAAACAATATGCAGTGGGTAACATTCTGCTTGCTGGGGCCTTATGTGTAAGTGGAGGAAGATATGCCAAACTTAGAGAAATGTTTGATTCATGTGGCATACAGATGTTTGGCAACTCTTCGTACAACCGAGCCCAAAATCAATACATCTTTAAAGCTATTGATCACAGTTGGCAAGAGAATAGATCAAATGTGATTGATGATTTGACTGAAAAACCAGTTTTTCTTGTTGGGGACGGTCAATGTGACAGTCCCGGGTTTTACGGCCAAATACTCCCCTTACACTTTCATGGATCTCTTTTCGAAGAAAATTGTGGACTTTGAATTAGTGCAGGTGTCACAAACAACTTCATCGGTTGCTATGAAGAAGTTTGGATTTACCAAATGTTTAGATCGCATAATTGACAAAAAATTGGATATTCAATTTGTGGGAACAGATCGACACACTGGCATTCGAAAATTACTGTCAACAACCGCTGGAGAGGACAACACACTGCAAGGTATTACCGGTGATACACGTGACCATTGACCATTGAAGCTCTAAAGGCTGGGGTATTGCCATACACCTGCTTTAAGGGTTATCTGGATGCAAGAACCTTGATTGATGTTCTAACCACTCTGCTTCGTATTAATACCATTAAGGCTGTTACTGTTTATATATCTGGTAAGCGCATCACTTATCCGGTGACGGGCACAGATTTTCAGTTTTGTGTGGATTCACGGTGGTGACATGCTAATCGCTGCGATATTGGAACATCTTATTGGACTTTAATTTTATAGTTTTTATATTTATTTTCATATATAGTCTTCATTTCAAATAGATTATATATTTTCTACTTATATATTTCTTTATGATTATTACATGCACGTTAAGTGATGGCTTTCGGCAATTAGACATTTATTCTGTATGAATGCCATATGTTCTTTATATGTTTTTATTTATACAGTTATTTTAATTATATAGTGCTACTGGCGCAGCTCTCCACATTTTCTTTCATTTATTTTAGTTCTTGTATCCCACTTAGAGCTGCTGCCTATTGTTTATGTTTATCATTTTAAATTTATATATTTTTTGTAATCCTTTTCTGAGCGCAGTTTATATATTTTTTC
>NW_027507764.1:279763002-280018002 GCF_037356315.1 Lithobates pipiens
TGTTCAGCCTGTTGTGCCAGTGTCTCTGCCTGTTGTCCAGCCTGCTGCCCCGGCCTTCCAACCCGACGCCTTCCAGCCTGCTGCCCCGGCCTTCCAACCCGACGCCTTCCAGCCTGCTGCCCCGGCCTTCCAACCCAACGCCTTCCAGCCTGCTGCCCCGGCCTTCCAGCCTGACGCCTTCCAGCCTGCTGCCCGGGCCTTCCAGCCTGCTGACGCCTTCCAGCCTGCTGCCTGGGCCTTCCAGCCTGCTGACGCCTTCCAGCCTGCTGCCCCAGCCTTCCAGCCTGACGCCTTCCAGCCTGCTGCCCCGGCCTTCCAGCCTGCTGCCCCGGCCTTCCAGTCTGATGCCCCGGCCTTGCAGTCTGATGCCTTGCAGTCTGATGCCCCGGCCTTGCAGTCTGATGCCTTGCAGTCTGATGCCCCGGCCTTGCAGTCTGATGCCTTGCAGTCTGATGCCCCGGCCTTGCAGTCTGATGCCTTGCAGTCTGATGCCCCGGCCTTGCAGTCTGATGCCTTGCAGTCTGATGCCCCGGCCTTGCAGTCTGATGCCTTGCAGTCTGATGTCCCGGCCTTGCAGTCTGATGTCCCGGCCTTGCAGTCTGATGTCCCGGCCTTGCAGTCTGATGTCCCGGCCTTGCAGTCTGATGTCCCGGCCTTCCAGTCTGATGTCCCGGCCTTCCAGTCTGATGCCTTGCAGTCTGCTGTCCCGGCCTTCCAGTCTGATGCCTTGCAGTCTGCTGTCCCGGCCTTCCAGTCTGATGCCTTGCAGTCTGCTGTCCCGGCCTTCCAGTCTGATGCCTTGCAGTCTGCTGTCCCGGCCTTCCAGTCTGATGCCTTGCAGTCTGCTGTCCCGGCCTTCCAGTCTGATGCCTTGCAGTCTGATGTCCCGGCCTTCCAGTCTGATGTCCCGGCCTTCCAGTCTGATGCCTTGCAGTCTGATGTCCCGGCCTTCCAGTCTGATGCCTTGCAGTCTGATGTCCCGGCCTTCCAGTCTGATGCCTTGCAGTCTGATGTCCCGGCCTTCCAGTCTGATGCCTTGCAGTCTGATGTCCCGGCCTTCCAGTCTGATGCCTTGCAGTCTGATGTCCCGGCCTTCCAGTCTGATGCCTTGCAGTCTGATGTCCCGGCCTTCCAGTCTGATGCCTTGCAGTCTGATGTCCCGGCCTTCCAGTCTGATGCCTTGCAGTCTGATGTCCCGGCCTTCCAGTCTGATGCCTTGCAGTCTGATGTCCCGGCCTTCCAGTCTGATGCCTTGCAGTCTGATGTCCCGGCCTTCCAGTCCGATGCCTTGCAGTCTGATGTCCCGGCCTTCCAGCCCGATGCCTTGCAGTCTGATGTCCCGGCCTTCCAGCCCGATGCCTTGCAGTCTGATGTCCCGGCCTTCCAGCCCGATGCCTTGCAGTCTGATGTCCCGGCCTTCCAGCCCGATGCCTTGCAGTCTGATGTCCCGGCCTTCCAGCCCGATGCCTTGCAGTCTGATGTCCCGGCCTTCCAGCCCGATGCCTTGCAGTCTGATGTCCCGGCCTTCCAGTCTGATGCCTTGCAGTCTGATGTCCCGGCCTTCCAGTCAAGGGCAGAATGGAGTGTCCGGAGGCCACTCCTTAGGGGGGGAACTGTCAGGAACGGTGTTGTTGCTAGGATCGCCTGCTGGTGTCACTGTTGCTTTTGCCATCAAAGGTTGCAGTTCTGGTGGTCACCAGCGGGTGTCTCCCAGCAAACAGACATTCTAATAATCCAGCTGCACCTGAAGTGGTATGGTTTGGAAGTATATAAGCCCGCCCTTCACTGAGGCTCATTGCTTCAGAATCCTTCCTGCTAGCCTTGTCCCTGCCTGACCTGTTGCCTGAGACCTGTTCCTGATTTGCTTCCTGTCCTGGACTCTGTTCCCTATACCTGTGACTTGTCCCCTGATCCCTGCCTTGGCTCCCCTTCCGCTTCCTCCACCTGGCCTCCTGTTCCCCTTGTCTCTCATCCCTGCCTTGTTATATATGTGTTCCCTTTCCATGTATATAGTTAGTTAGTTAGTTTAGGGTTTTGGGGTTTGCTGTGTATTATTTGTGTTCTTGCTTGTTTATGGTTTGCTGTGTTTGTTTGGTTTGCACGTGTGCCTTTTTCCTTAATAAATATTTATATTTTCACTTACCTTTCGAGCCTCATTCCTCAGTGCAGCCCATTGATCTGTTTATTCTGTGCTGGATGCCTGTGTTAGGCATCCCCCCCATGACAGAGACACACCAAACATGTGGAAGAAGGTGCTCTGATCAGATGAAACCAAAATAGAACTTTTTGCCCACAATGCAAAACGATATGTTTGGCGTAAAAGCAAACACAGCTCATCACCCTCAACACACCATCCCCACTGTCAAACATGGTGGTGGCAGCATCATGGTTTGAGCCTGCTTTTCTTCAGCAGGGACAGGGAAGATGGTTAAAATTGAGGGGAAGATGGATGCAGCCAAATACAGGACCATTCTGTTGGAGTCTGCAAAAGACCTGAAACTGGGACGGAGATTTATCTTCCAAGACAATGATCCCAAACATACAGCAAAATCTACAAAGGAATGGTTCACAAATAAACGTATCCAGGTGTTAGAATGGCCAAGTCAAAGTCCAGACCTGAATCTAATCGAGAATCTGTGGAAAGAGCTGAAAACTTCTGTTCACAAACGCTCTCCATCCAACCTCACTGAGCTCGAGCTGTTTTGCAATGAAGAATGGGCAAGAATTTCAGTCTCTCGATGTGCAAAACTGATAGAGACATACCCCAAGCGACTTGCAGCTGTAATCGCAGCAAAAGGTGGCTCTACAAAGTATTACCGCAAGGGGGCCGAATAATTTTGCACGCCCCACTTTTCATTTTTTTATTAGTTAAAAAAGTTTCAAAAATCCAATAGATTTTGTTCCACTTCACAATTGTGTCCCACTTGTTGGTGATTCTTCACAAAAAATAAAAATGTTATATCTTTATGTTTGAAGCCTGAAATTTGGCAAAAGGTTGAAAAGTTCAAGGGAGCCGAATACTTTCGCAAGGCACTGTATATATCTATATATCTATATATATATATATATATATATATATATATATATATATATATATATATATATATATAAATAAATCGATATATATACACATATACAGTATATAGATTTAGATAGACACTCAGATTAGGTCAGGAGATAAAACAGATGCCTCGTGGTGTAATGGGTACAAGAGCCTACCTTCCTCTCTGGATGCTGATTGCTTGTGAGCGTCGGTCTTCATTGTTTCTTTGTTCTCTCTCCTGTGTTATTTTCGTTGCCATGACAACAGGGCGGGAACTTCCGGGGATGCCGCCCGTTGTGATGGTAACAAGAAACTTTTACAGCGCTGCTCACTGCTATCAGTGAGCATGCGCGAGATGGAGCGGAGCATGCTGGGAGCCGAGCGTCATCAAATAGAGGAAGTAAATGCCTGTGGGCTTCAGACGCCCACACTTAAAATGGAAAACGGCTGAGTACTTTTTTAAAACTTATCCGAAGGAAAAGAATCGTCGCGCGGGGGTCAAAAACACGCCGATCTTGGATGCTAACCGACGGTAGCAATCGCCCACCTGTGACACAGGTAAGAAAAAAAAAAAGCAGTGGAATCCCGCTTTAAGTTTTAGTTCTACACTTAGAGGCCCCTTTTTTCTTTCACCTATATACTCTGAACAGCAGTATACAGGCGGTGCAAACAAGACAGGGACTGTAGGTTTAAGTAGAATCGGTTTGTAATTTTGAACTGGTACATTTTTTAAAGTGTAGCTCCAGCCAGAAAATCTATTTTTAAGCTTTGGAAAACATAGCGAAGGGTTATCACCCCTGTAACATTTGTTTTGCTGTCTGTGCACTTCTTCAGAAGATTTCACCTTACTTTCTCTCCCAATGACAAATGTTTGTTTGAAAATTTGGGATTTTTAGTGAAACAAGGATTGGTGATAAAGCATCAAGGGAGAGGAGCCACGTTTTTCCCATATTAACTCTAAGGCCGCGTACACACGGGCGGATTGTCTGCCCAACTTAGTCCGCTGAACCGTGTTTCAGCGGACAATCCGCTCGTGTGTGGGCTTCAGCGGACTTTTTCAGCGGACAGTCTGACGGACTTTGTCTTTCGGAATTTCCGTAATTTTGTCCGTCCAAACTTGGTTTTGTCCGTCCAAACTTGGTTTCAGCGGACAGTCCGCTCGTGTGTAGGCAAGTTGGACGGACTAAGTATGGCGCATGCTCAGAAAGGATTTACACGGCCGAAGGTTGCATTGCAGTGTATTGGACGTCGTTTTTCTAGTCCCGTCGTACGTGCTGTACACGTCATCGCGCAAGTTTTCAGCGGACTGTCTGTTCATCGTGTGTGGTCAAGTCCGTTCATTCAAAATTTGGACGGACTGTCTGTCGGATTGTCTGACAAACTTAGTTGGGCAGACAATCCGCCCGTGTGTACGCGGCCTTACAGGAGAGAATTTCCCTTCCTAGGGGTAGATTTTCATCTCACTTCCTGTTGTCTCCTTCCGTTTGCAAGTAAGCATCATTTGAAAGTAGGGGCTTGCCCTATTTACTCTTGGTGGGCACTGGAAAGCCCTGCTGTGAACTATTATATCAAGAATTGTAATTGCATCCCATTGTTGAACAATGGTATAAAAATTGGGCCGTTGGTGGTGCTGGTGCCACAACACTGAAAGTCCTCAGTTACTCTTGGTGGGAGCTGGAACGGGCCCTGCTGTGAAATATATCAAGAATTGTAATTACATGCACCTGTTGAACGGGGGCAGAAAAATTGGGCCTTTTGGTGGTGTTGCCACAACACTGTATGCCCTCAAAATTACTCTAGTTGGAGTGTAGGAATGAGCCCTGCTGCAAAGTATTGCATCAAAAAGTGTAATTACAGGCCCTTGTTAAACAGGGGCTGAAAAATTGGGCCTTAGCCCCTGGTGGCGGCACCCAGAACCAAAAATGTTCTTACAAGCTATGAGCATGATCATTGAGGAGGAAGAGGATAGTCACTCAGCATTAGCCAGTGATGGCGAACCTTGGCACCCCAGATGTTTTGGAACTACATTTCCCATGATGCTCAAATACACTGCAGAGTGGCAGGGAAATTTGCCTTGTACAATCTGATGTCGGTGTACCGATAGCAAATTGCCTACAAGCACTTGGCTGTGACACACCTAATTCTACACCTTCATTCCTCTCAGTGCAGGTTTCAGAGAGGACTGAAGGTATAGTTGGTTTGGAGATCCCAGCTGATAAGAAGCAAGGAGAGGTCCACTTTGTTCTTTGGTGTTGGTCTTTTATGTACACTTGCCAGCGAACTGCATGGCAGGTCGACATACGTCTGGTCAAGCATTTGGTGCCTAAGTGGCTGATGTTTTGACCACGCGAGATACGCTTGCGACACATGTTGCAAATAGCAGTGCGATCTGATGCACGATCTGATGCACTCATTTTTAAAAGAGTCAGCAGCGCCCTGCACATGCGGAGCTCTGCAGTGTGATGCAGTCGGTATGCTGCCCTAAAGCTGGCCCCTGGAGGGCATCCTGCCTTGTTGGAGATGTGCCTCCACCTCTCTCCTAGCAGGCACCCATGTGGAGTCAGTGACCTCCTCATCCCCTCCCTCTTCATCACTGGAGCAAACCTGGCAGTATGCTGCAGCTGGGGGATCATGACTGCCAGATTGCTGTCCTTCTTGGGCACCTCCATTCTCTGGGCTCACATTACTGCCTTCCTCTAGCTGGGTAACATGATCAGAGGCTTCAAAACACTGGGCATCCTCCTGGAGCATGTACCTAACACTGTGGTCAAACGGTTTGGGGGACTCCTCAGGAGGACATGGTGGGGCTAGAGAAGGAGTGACTGATGCCATTGCGCCGAGGGAAGAGGCTGGGTTGGCAGCTGCTTTGCCAGACAAAGTACCTTGAGCCTGGGTGAGAGAGGATGAAGACGGCTTGGCCATCCACTCTACCAAGTCTTTGGCATGTTGCAGCTAAACACGGCCAGCTGCTGATAAAGACAAGTATGTCCCATGGCCACGTGCTGATGATGCACCATGTCCATGACCAGCACTGTTGCCTCTAGACACAGATCCAGCTAGCAGGATCAACTGCCTGTAGTATAATTAGTATGAGAACACCAGCAATTGTCTTCAGTTAGCTTTAGTTGTACACTGTGCAGAGGACACAGTACACTAACTGAAAATACTGCAGCTCTGGCAATTGTATTAAGGTTGTCTTCAGTTAGCTTTAGGTGCAGTCTGGGCAAAGGACACTAAAACAAAATACTGCAGCAATTGTATTCGGGTAAGCTTTACATGCACACTGTGCAAAGAAAATGGTACACTAAGTGAAAATACTGCATCTCTCCCTCTCCCTCCCTCTCCCTCCCCCTCTCCCTCCCTCTCCCTCCCCCTCTCCCTCCCTCTCTCCCTCCCTCTCTCCCCCCTCTCTCCCCCATCTCTCCCCCTCTCTCTCCCTCTCTCCTCAGTTTAGGCTGATAGGTATTCTACATATTTTTGGTACAAAAAAATCACAAGCGATTGATTGGTTTGCGCAAAAGTTATATATTGTTTTCAAAATAAGGGATAGCTTTATGGCATTTTTATTAGTCGTTTTTTTTTTTTTTTTTTTAAATGGAGGTGATCAGCAATTTTTATCGTGACTGTGACATTATGGCAGACACATTGAACTTTTTTGACACATTTTCAGTGCATTTGCACTGATTCCTGTGTAAATTACTCTGGCAGTGAAGGGGTTAACCACTAGGTGGCAGTGTAGGGGGTTAAGTGTGTCCTATGGGGCATGTTAATAACTGTGGAGGGGCGTGACTGTGTGTGACACATCACTGATCTCTGCTCTGATCACAGGGAGCAGAGATCAGTGGCACTGTCACTAGGCAGAACAAGGAGATGCTTGTTTACATTAGCTTCTTCCCCCACCCGTAAGGGACCTTTGACCAGATTCACGGAGCTTGCGCGGGCGCCTCTTAAAGGGAAACATACAGGTACGTGATTCTGCCTGTACGTGCCCTTCTGCCGATGTAAATGCATGAGCCAGTCGGCAAGCGGTTAAAGTGTTTGTATAGCCTAAAATGAAAAAAGAAACCCTAAAAAAAACTGCATCATACTTGCCTGCTCTGTGCAATGGTGCTCTGGGCCCTTCCCCCTGCTGAGTGCACTTGTGCATGCTCATTCCCCTATGGTGCACTCGTTTGTGCTCGTCTGTGTCCATAGGACATACAGAGCGTAGCTCAGTCCCACCCCCCACTCTCGCCTCACTAGCTCGGATTGACAGCAGTGGGAGCTAATGGCTCCTTTATTTCATAAAATGCATGAAGAGAAAAAAAAAAGCCATTCACTTTTTACAACCACTTTAAGGTAGTTTTGGAACATCTGAATTTTTGATCTGCCAGTAATAGGTCAGAATTGACTGGTAGAAAAAGGAGGCAAAAAAGATCTACATTATCTAACAAAAGTGAATATACTCCTCACATTTTTGTAAATATTTTATTATATCTTTTCATGTGACAACACTGAAGAAATGACACTTGACAATGACAATGCTACAATGTAAAGTACTGAGTGTACAGCTTGTATAAAAGCGTAAACTTGCTGTAACTTCAAGATAACTCAACATACAGCCATTAATCTCTAAACCGCTAGCAACAAAAGTGAGTACACCCCTAACTGAAAATATCCAAATTGGGCCCAATTAGGCATTTTCCCTCCCCGGTGTCATGTGACGTGTAATACCGCGTACACGCGATCGGACTATCCGGCGGACTTGTTCTGCTGGACCAGAGTCTGCCAGACAATCCGCCTGTGTGTGGGCTCCGACGGACTTTTCCTTCCCAAAAGTCCAGCGGACTTAGAAAGAAGTCTTGAGTCAAAATTGTCCGCCGGACTCGGCAGTCCGGCGGACAAAATCCGCCTGTCTGTCTGCTAGTCCGCCGGACTTTTGAAATTAATGGACTTGCGCACACATGGAGTAAAGTCCATTCATTTTGAACGTGTCTCCAGGTAGATGGAACTAGCGAAGGAAGTCAATGTTGCCGCATCAGTCGGCGAGATTGACACCTCGCTAGCCCTGTCACCTGGTGTGGATTTAAAGGGGAACACCTACGCCGAAAAAACAGCATGGGGTTCCCCCCAAAGTCCATGCCAGACCCTTATCCAAGCACGCAGCCCGGCCAATCGGGAAAGGGGATGGGAGCGAGCGCCCTGCAGTCCCCCCACCCCAAAGCACCTTGTCCCCATGTTGAAGGGGACAAGGGCCTCTTCCCGACAACCCTGGCCGTTGGTTGTCAGGGTCTTCGGGCGGGGGGGATTATTGGAATCCGGGAGCCCCCTTTAATAAGGGGGCCCACAGATTCCTGCCCCCCACTCTATGTGAATGAGTATGGGGTACGATGTACCCCTACCCATTCACCTGGGGGGGAAAAGTGTTAATAAAAAAACACAACACAGGTTTTTAAAGTACTTTATTAGACAGCTCCGGGGGTCTTCTTCCAACTTAGGGGGTCTTGTCCTGCTCTTTGCTTCTTCTTGCCAGGCTTCCGCTATCTTCTTACAGCTCTTTTACTAGTGTTGGCCTGGTCTTCTTCCTCCTTCCTCCTCTTCCCAATGTTGACACAACGCTCTCTCCACCCGGAATGGCAGGGGCGCGTTGTGCGGCCACTTATATAGGCATAAGAGGCGGGGTCACCATATGACATCACCCAGTCCACGCCCCTTATGACTATATAAGTGGCCGCACAATGCATCCCTGCTATTACGGCCGGAGAGAGCATCATGTCAACATCAGAAGGAAGAAGGCGACTGCGACAAGACCAGGCCAACGCTAGTAAAAGAGCTGTAAAAAGATAGCGGCCCGGCAAGAAGAACCAAAGAACGGTACAAGACCCCCGGAGTCGGAAGAAGACCCCCAGAAGAAGAAAGCCAGGCTCCTCGCTAGCAAAAGAGCAGAAGATGGCGGAAGATGGCGGAGGAGCCTGGCGAAAAGACCACCGAAGACTGAAGAAGACCCCCGAACTGTCTAATAAAGTACTTTAAAGTACTGTGTTGTGTTTTTTTTATTAACACTTTTTTTTTTCCCAGGTGAATGGGTAGGGGTACGTCGTACCCCATACTCATTCACATAGGGTGGGGGGGCTGGAATCTGGGGGCCCCGACAACCAACGTCCACGGTTGTCGAGGAAGAGGCCCTTGTCCTCATCAACATGGGGAAAAGGTGCTTTGGGGTGGGAGGGCCACAGGGCCCCCTTCCCCAAAGCACCCCCATGTTGAGGGCACGTGGCCTGGTACGGCTCGGGAGGGGGGTGCTCGCTCGTTCCCACTCCCTTTCCTGACCGGTCGGGCTGCATGCTCGGATAAGGGTCTGGTATGGACTTTGGGGGGACCCCCACACTGTTTTTTTTTTGGCGTAGGGGTTCCCCTTTAAATCCATACCAGGTGACAGGGCTAGCGAGGTGTCAATCTCGCTGATGGAGGCAGCGACATTGACTTCCTTCGCTAGTTCCGTCTACCTGGAGCCACATTCAAAATGAACGGACTTTACTCCATGTGTGGGCAAGTCCATTCATTTCAAAAGTCCGGCGGACCCTTGCCATACTCCACCGGACCTAGTCCACCAGAAAAGTCCGGTCGTGTGGAAAGGTCCGATGGACCTCCGCTGCAAAGTCCGGCGGGTTGTCTGCCGGACTAAGTCTGCTGTATAGTCTGATCATGTGTACGCGGCATAAGTGTTACATGGTCTCAAGTGTGAATGGGGAGCAGGTGCGTTAAATTTGTTGTTGTTGCTCTCACACTCTGATATTGGTCACTAAAAGTTCAACATGGCACATCATGGCAAAGAACTCTGAGGATCTGAAAAAAATAATTCTTGCTCTACGTAAAGATGGCCTAGGCCATTGATGGCGAACTTTGGCACCCCAGATGTTTTGGAACTAAATTTCCCATGATGCTCAGCTACATTGCACAGTGCACAAGCATCATGGGAAATGTAGTTCCCAAACATCTGGGGTGCCAAGGTTCGCCATCACTGGCCTAGGCTATAAGAAGATTGCCAAGACCATACAGCGGTTTAACAGGACCGGTTCCACTCAGAACAGGCCTCGTCATGGTCAGCCAAAGAAGTTGAGTGCACATGCTCTGTGTCCTATCCAGAGGTTGTCTTTGGGAAATAGATATTTAAGTGCTGCCCACATTGCTGCAGAGGTTGATGGGGTGGGGGGTAGCCTCTCAGTGTTCAGACCATACAACTGTAGCACTGACCCCCGAAAGAGCGGCTGAATTTTTCTGGGCTTACCGATTACCTTCTCCAGCTCGTTGTTCTTGTCTAGGGGTTCCCAGGGTTGATGGCCCAGTAACTGCAGAGACCGACACTTGAAGTCCTTTTTTAAGGGTTTTTATTTGCATAAAACAGTTGCATAAACTCAGTTTCTCAATTGGGAATATAGGGTATAAGGATGAAGTATAGCTCAGGTACTTGGAACTGCTAATTTCAATGAAAGTCTCTCTGTACATAATCCAGGGAATAGCCACTCGCAAATGGATTCTCTGACTGTTGGATAAATCCTTGACCTTGAATCTAGCAGCCAACAACGGTTTCAGCTTTACCAAGTCTCTCTCTCAGGCTTGGTTGAAAAACTTAGTTGCAAATGGAAGGATAGAACTTTTCTTACTGTACCAGTATCTTGCAGCCGGTCCGGTTATACCGTAAGAAATGTGGATTCAATTAGTGTCCATGACAGCTCAACTTCCAGGCTCTTACCGTGCTGCCAGCCTCGTGCGTGGCCCTCTTACTCTCCAATCCCGAGATGGCACCGAAACACCTTAGAATCCTCCTTCCAGTTACTGTGCCTCGAACTAGCCAGGCTCAGAAACGTATGGATACATACCCAATGCGTCGAATCAGACTGTGTTCTAATGCCTCTCACAGGTGCAAACCCCACCTATGACCAGGCAGAACCTCCAATACAGCCCAGCCAAACTGATGCCAAAGCATAATTTAGAACAATTAACCCCAAAACTCGACTACAGTTTCGGGGGAAAAAAATGTATTTACATTTACTCATCAGGAGTACCAGCGCTACACACCGCACACTGTCTCAAATTTGGTCTGCATGGCTGTTGTCCCAGAAGGAAGCCTCTTCTAAAGATGATGCAAAATAAAGCCTGCAAACAGTTTACTGAAGACAAGCAGACCAAGGACATGGATTACTGGAGCCATATCTTGTGGTCTGATGAGACCAAGATAAACTTATTTGGTTCAGATTTTGTCAAGCGCGTGGGGCAACCAGGTAAGGAGTACAAAAACAAGTGTCTTGCCTACAGTCAAGCATGGTGGTGGAGTATCATGGTCTGGGGCTGCATGAGTTCTGCCAACACTGGGGATCTACAGTTCATTGAGGGAACCATGAATGCCAACATACACTGACATACTGAAGCAGAGCATGATTCCCTCCCTTCAGAGACTGGGCTGCAGGGCTAGTATTCTAACATAACGACCCCAGACACACCTCCCAGATGACCACTGCCTTGCTAAAGAGGCTGAGAGTAAAGGTGATGGACTGGCCAAGCATGTCTCCAGACCTAAACGCTATTGAGCATCTGTGGGGCATCTTCAAATGGAGGGTGGAGGTGGAGGACGGTAAGGTCTCTAACATCCACCAGCTCTGTGATGTCGTCATTGAAGAGTGAGAGGACTCCAGTGGCAACCTGTGAAGCTCTGGTGAACTCCATGCCCAAGAGGGTTAAGGCAGTGCTGGAAAATAATGGTCGCCACACAAAATATTGGCGCTTTCGGTACAATTTGGACATTTTCATTGAGGGGTGTACACTCTTTTGTTGCCAGCGGGTTTAGACATTAATGGCTGTGTTGAGTTATTTTGAGAGGACAGCAAATTTACACTGTTATACAAGCTATACACTCACTACTTTACATTGTAGCAAAGTGTAATTTCTTTAGTGTTATCACATGAAAAGCAGCTCCACACTGACACTTTCAGCACACCTGATAATAAGCAGGTCTCAAGGGGAAGTACCTGCCTTCTTCGATTAACCCCCTCTTATTCTGCTCCAGGCTGACCCTATACACTATAAGCTATACACTAACTACTTTACATTTTAGCACAGTGTCATTTCTTCAGTGTTGTCACCTGAAAAGATATAATAAAATATTTACAAAAATGTGAGAGGTGTACTCACTTTTGTCAGATAATGTATATGCTACAGAAAAGTTTACTTTACGTTAGAGTGCCATATTTCAGAGACAATAGCCACACATGTAGCCCAGTGGCTGGGAGTATGTAAGTAACCTTATTGGTGTAACACTGTGCATTGTTACCAGGGCCACTGATGAGCTAGTACAACCAGCCCTGTTGTACCGGGTTTGGCCAGCAGGGGGGGGGGGGGATGTGCAGCTTCAAAGACAGTTCAGTGGAGAAAAACAAAACTTTCTAATTTACACCCCCGCTCAGCCGCTCCTATTAGCTTAGGGGGTTGTGCTACCCTCACAATGTGTTCAAAGTACAAGGCTTGGCAGACAGCTAACAACTACCCAATAAAGACTCAAGAGGAAGGGCTAATCGTAATCTTTACTGAGAATATTTTTTATTTTTTTTTGTAAAACAGCAAAACACAAATTATAAAAATATGCATTAGCATTTAACATTACATCACAAATGCAAATAGTAACAGGCATGCTACAATACTGTTAAGGCACTAGCTAGCAAAAGTGTGGCCTAGCTGAGTGAACTTCCTGGCAGAAATATCCCTCCAAACAAACAAACAAACAAACAAATATAAAATGTAGTTGCATTATAGGGATGAGCAGAACACCCCCCCCCCCCCCCCCCGGTTCGGTTCGCACCAGAACTTTCGAACGGACCCCAAATACGTACGAACGTTAGAACCCCATTGAAGTCTATGGGACTCGAACGTTCGAAATTAAAAGTGCTAATTTTAACGGCTAATATGCAAGATACTGTCCTAAAAAGGGTTTGGGGACCTGGCTCCTGCCCCAGGGGACATGGGTCAATGCAAAAAAAAAGTTTTAAAAACGGCCGTTTTGGCGGAAGCACTGATTTTAATGACGATTAACCACTTGAGACCCGCGCTATAGCCGCATGACGGCTACAGCGCGGATCTCCTTTTTCAATAGACGTAGTCCCGTGCACGAGCGGCCTGCGGGCCCCCTGAGGGGCGCTCGCGGCGCGCTCTGTGATCGGCGAGTCTACGAGACTCGCCTGATCACCGATCCGTGCAAGGGGTCGATCCCGACCCCTTATCACGTGATCAGCTGTCAGCCAATGACAGCTGATCATGTGATATAACGGAGCCGGTAATCGGCTATTATTCCTCCTCGCGCTGACAGCGCGAAGAGAAAAAAAAAAGCCGATCACCGGCGGCCGTGATCGGGACATCAGTCCCGATCACGGCCAGCCCTGCCAGTGCCCACCTGCCCCCTGCCAGTACCCACCTGCCCCCTGCTTTGCCTGCCTGAATAAAAAATGTGTCCCCCCTGTCAGTGCGACCCAGCAGTGCCCATAGTGCCACCCAGCAGTGCCTACAGTACCACACATCAGTGCCCACAGTGCCACCCAGCAGTGCCACCTATCAGAGCCACCTATCGGTGCCACCTATCAGTGCCCATCAGTCCCATCTATCAGTGGTACCTATCAGTGCCCCTTAGTGCCACCCATCCGTGCCACCCATCTGTGCCACCCATCCGTGCCATCTTATCTGTGCCCGTCTTTGCCCATCAGTGCTGCCTTATCTGTGCCCATCGGTGCCGCCTTATCTGTGCCTATTAGTGCCACCTTAACTATGCCTATCAGTGCCCACCAGTGCAACCTATCAGTGCCCACCAATGCAGCCTATCAGTGCCCACCAGTGCAGCCTATCAGTGCCCACCAGTGCAGCCTATCAGTGCCGCCTCATCAGCGCACTTCAATGAAGGAGAAAAATGACCTGTTTGCAAAATTTTATAACAAACTATTAAACATGATTTACTTTTTATTTTTTTTGCATCTTTTTTTGTTTGTTTAGCAAAAAATAAAACTCCCAGCTGGGATTAAATACCACCAAAAGAAAGCTCTATTTGTGGGAAAAAAATGATAAAAATGTAATTTGGGTACAGTGTTGTATGCCCACGCAATTGTCATTCAAAGTGCATCAGCGCTGAAAGCTGAAAATTGGTCTGGGACTGAGGGGGGTTTAAGTGCCCTGTAAGAAAGTGGTTAAAGTGAAAAAAATGTGAAATATTCCTTTAAATATGGTGCCTGGGGGGTGTCTGTAGTATGCCTGTGAAGTGCCACGTGTTTCCCGTGTTTAGAACAGTCCCTGCACAAAGTGACATTAAACGGAAATAACATAATTTAAAACTGCTTGCGGTTTTAATGTTCTATCTGGTTCCTGCAATATGGTTGAAAATCATTGAGAACAATGGCATGGGTAGCCCTCTCTGCCCATTACCAGCCCCTTTGGGTCTTGTACGCATATTAAGGGGAACCCAGTACCCATATTAAAAAAAGGAAATGCGTGTGACCCCCAGGCCCTATATACTCAGAACAGCAGTATACAGGCGGTGCAAACAAGACAGGGACTGTGTAGATTTGTTGTGTTAAGTTGAATCTGTTTGTAATTTTCAACTGGTACATTTTTAAAGTGTAGCTCCAGTCAAAAAAACTATTTTTAAGCTTTTTGGAAAACACAGGGAAGGGTTATCACCCCTGTATAATTTGTTTTGTCGTACATCTTTTTTCATCTCACTTGCTGTTGTCTCCTTCCGTTTGCAAGTAGGAGATGTTTGTAAGTTTGATGTTTGAATGTAGGGGCCTGCCCTATATGCTCTGCAGAAATGGCAGAACAAGGTGTTGGTTTTGCCACAACATTGTAAGCCCTCAAAGTGACTCTTGGTGGGCGCTGGATCGCCCTGCTGTGAACGATTATATCAAGAATTGTAATTACATGCCATTGTTGAACAGTGGTAGAAAAATTGACCTTTGGTGGTTGTGGTGCTGGTGCCACAACACTAGAAGTCCTCACAGTTTCTCTGGGTGGGCACAGGAACGGGCCCTCCTGTGAAATATTATATCAAGAATTGTAATTACATGTCCCTGTTAAACAGGGGCAGAAAAATTGGGCCTTAGGCACTGGTGCTGGTGCCACGACACTGCAACCTCTCCCATATACTCTAGTTTTATTGCAGGAATTAGCCCTGCTGCAAAGCATTGCATCAAAAATTGTAATTAAACGCCCCTGTTAAACAGGGGCAGAAAAATTGGGCTGATGGCATCACCCAGAACCAGAAATGTTCTTCCAACATATCAGCGGAGGAGGAAGAGGATAGACAATCAACATAACAGTCACTCAGCATCACCATAGGCAGTCTTGAAGAGATGTAATATTTCCCAAAAAATTATTCGGTTACATCAGCTTCAGGTGCTTGGTAGCTGTGGGTGATCCAAGACTGATTCATCTTGATGAAGGTCAGTCGATCAACTGATTCTGTGGACAGGCGCACGCTGTGATCGGTAACAAAGCCACCAGCAGCACTGAAGGTGCGTTCCGAAAGAACGCTGGATGCAGGATAGGCCAGTAGCTCAATTGCATACTGTGCAAGCTCTGGCCAGTGATCCATCCTCAAGACCCAGTAAGCCAGAGGATTTTCGGTGGGAAAGGTGTCCAAGTGTGACCTTGCCCTAGGTATTCCTGCACCATGTAAATCAGACGCTGGCGATGGTTGCTGGAACCGATCATACCTTGGGGCTGCGGACTAAAAAATTGTCTGAAAGC
Organism: Lithobates pipiens; assembly: GCF_037356315.1. Classification (NCBI taxonomy): domain Eukaryota; kingdom Metazoa; phylum Chordata; class Amphibia; order Anura; family Ranidae; genus Lithobates; species Lithobates pipiens. Next base: position 279,778,805 of record NW_027507764.1, read on the forward strand.
ATCAGTCAGACGGCCACCTTCTCCACCGCTCCTTCTGACCAATGCCTCAGCAACACGTTGTCCAGGACCAGGAGTTTGTAACCTCCCAGTCTCTGGGAACGCGTTGCACAGACCTTTCTGCAAGGCCTCCCAGAGATGTCTCATCCTCTGCTCCCTCTGCCAAGGCAAGATAAGGTCGGCAACCTTACCCTTGTACCGTGGATCAAGGAGAGTGGCCAGCCAGTAATGGTCCCTCTCCTTGATCCGAAGAATACAAGGATCCTTCCGCAGGCTTTGCAGGATCAGGGAGGCCATGCAGCATAGGTTAGCTGAGGCATTCGGTCCGGAGTCCTCTGGGTCACTAAGGACAACATGATCCGCAGCTACCTCCTCCCAGCCACGTACAAGTCCACGTGTTTCTTGGGACTGTAAATCATCCCTACAAGACTGCTGATGCTGAGTGCCAGCCTCCACCTCCATGCTGACACAATCCTCTTCCTCTTCCTCTGTGATGGGTGGCACAGCAGGAACACTGTCTGGATAAAGGGGGCCTTGAGAGGCAAAGAAGTCCTCCTCTTCCTGCCTCTGTTCTGCCTCAAGTGCCCTGTCCATTATTGCACGCAGCGTATGCTCCAAGAGGTACAGTGTCACTGATGCATGCACTGTCACTGCTCACCATCCTTGTGGCCTCCTCAAATGGTGACAGGACAGTGCATGCATCCCTGATCATGCCCCACTGGCGTGGTGAGAAAAAATCGAGCTCCCCTGACCCTGTTCTGGTGCCGTAGTCGCACAGGTACTCATTGATGGCCCTCTGCTGCATGTGCAGCCGCTGCAGCATGGCCAACATTGAGTTCCACCTGGTGGGCTCGTCACACATATAAGGCGGTTCTTGGGCAGGTTCAACTCCTTTTGGAGCTCAGCCAGCCAAGCACAGGCATTAAATGATCGGCAGAAATGCACACAGACTTTCCTGGCCTGCTTCAGGACATCCTGTAAGCCGGGGTACCTGCCCAAGAACCGCTGCACCACCAGGTTAAGGACGTGAGCTACACAAGGCACATGGGTCAGTTGTCCCTGTCGGAGGATGGAGAGGAGGTTGGTGCCATTGTCGCCAACCACCATTCCTGGCTTAAGCTGGCGTGGCGTCAACAACCTCTTGGCCTGCCCCTGCAGAGCTGACAAAACATCCGCCCCAGTGTGGCTCCTGTCCCCCAAACAAACCAGCGCAAGCACGGCATGGCATCGTTTTGCCTGCGTACTTGCGTAGCCCCTGGAACGCCTACGGAGCACCGCTGGTTCTGAGGACAGAGCACTGGAAGAGGCCATGGAGGAAGAAGAGGAGGGGGTGGAGGAGAGAGGTGTGTCACAACCAATGGAAGTCACCTGAATTTTATGTGTTTGAGCACCAGTCACTTTCAACTGCATCCGCTTGAAGATTTAAAGTTCACCTCTATTTTTGATTTTCTATTTTTGATTTTTGATTTTTGATTTTTATTTTGATTTGGACTGCACTTTGTGGTTTTTGGTTTTGTCTGCGATTTTGGTTCTATCTTTGCCCTCTATAAGGACTGCACTAACTGCTTTGCTTTGTATAAGGACTGCACCAAATGTTCTTAAAAGATTACCTCACTGATCAACTTTTGTATTAATTTACGGACTTTATGCATCAAGCTAGATTTATATACATATACATACATATTTAATTTTATTTGATCACTTATGGTACTGTGATTCTTTGCACTTTTTTGCCATTTTCTGCTATTTTGCACATTTTTGCCATTTTGCACTGTTGCACAATTTTGCTATTTTGCATTTTTACATTTTTTGCACTCACTATATACTGGGTATACGTGTTTATCTGGATGATTTAGTATTTGGATGTTTTAGTGCTATTATGTATGTATGACCTTTTCACAGTGTCACTTGAATACCCTCTAGTACTAACTGTATCAGTATTGTAGGTCTCCTTTCCCTCCTGTAAGTAGCCATACTGGAGGTACACCTTCCTGTCATCCATTTATTTTAGGGCGAGTATTATATATCACTACTACCTCCCTGTAGCCTGTTTTGCCTGGCCTTCCCTTACTTGTGCGTGTTGGGTATTTAACCACCACTTATCCTGGTGGCCAGCCTCTCCATTTTCCTTCGGCGGGGGTACAAGGTGGCGTACACATATTTGTCATACTTTCTTATAATTTCTGCATATGGAGCCTATCAAGTTATGTTAGGTAGCGCCTGGGCCCCTCTAACATAATAACTCTTTTAGTGTCACAACCAATAGTAGCATTTTGGAGGCGTGGTGGCGGAACAACCTCCAACACTACTGCACCTTGTCCTGCATCCTTCCCAGCTTCCAGAAGAGTGACCCAATGGGCCGTGAAAGACAGGTAACGTCCCTGTCCATGCCTGCTGGACCATGAGTCAGTGGTAATATGCACCTTACCGCTGACCGCCCTGTCCAGCGAGGCAAGGACATTGCCTTCCACATGCCGGTAGAGAGCCGGAATCACCTTCCGTGAGAAAAAGTGGCATTTGGGGACCTACCACTGAGGAACCGCACATTGTACAAACTCACGGAAGGGGGCCGAGTCTACCAACTGAAAAGGCAGCAGTTGAAGTGCTAGCAATTTAGCCAAGCTAGCATTCAACCGCTGGGCATGTGGGTGGCTGGGAGTGAACTTCTTTCGCCGGTCCAGCAGCTGGGGCAGGGACATTTGCCTGCTATAATCGGACGTGGGTGTACTGCTAGCAGAGTGCCCGGAAGCACTTGGCTGTGACACACCTAATTCTACACCTTCATTCCTCTCAGAGCAGGTTTCAGAGAGGACTGAAGGTCTAGTGGGGTTGGGGATGCCAGCTGATGAGGAGCAAGGAGAGGTCTGCTTTGTTCTTTGGTGTGGGTCTTTGAGGTACGCTTGCCAACGAGCTGCATGGCAGGTCAACATATGTCTGGTCAAGCATGTGGTGCCCAAGCGGCTGATGTTTTGGCCACGCGAGATACGCTTGAGACATATGTTGCAAATAGCAGCGGTGCGATCTGATGCACTCGTCTCAAAAAAGGCCCACACCAAAGAACTTTTAGAATAACGCGCAGAGGCAGCGCCCTGCACACGCGGAGCTCTGCGGTGTGATTCAGTCGGTGTGCTGCCCCTAAGCTGGCCCCCGGAGGGCATCTTGCCTCGTTGGACATGTGCCTCCTCATCCTCATCATCCTCATCCTCCTCCTCCTCTCTCCTACCAGGCACCCACGTGGAGTCAGTGCCCTCATCATCCCCTCCCTCTTCATCGCTGTAGCAAACCTGGCAATATGCTGCAGCTTGTGGAACAGGACTGCCAGATTGCTGTCCTTCTTGAGCATCCCCTCTCTCTGCATTCACGCTACTGCCTTCCTCTATCTGAGTGTCATCATCAGAGCCTACAAAACACTGGGCATCCTCCTGGAGCATGTACCCAACACTGTGCTCAAAGAGTTCAGGAGACTCCTCAGGAGGACGTGGTGGGTCTAGGGAAGGAGTCACTGATGATGACATTGAGACGAGGGAAGACTATGCGTTGGCAGCTGCTTTGCTAGTACCCTGAGACTGGGTGAGAGAGGATGAGGAGGATGAAGAGGGCTTGGTCATCCACTCTACCAAGTCGTTGGCATGTTGCGGTTCAACATGTCCAGCTGCCGAAAAGGACAAGCGTGTCCCATGGCCACGTGCTGATGACAATGCACCGCGTCCACGACCAGCACTGTTGTCTCTAGACACAGTTGGGTAGTGTATATTGTGCTGGAGGCACACAACACCCACTAACTCCTGCAGATGCCTTTATTATAGAGCACCAGAGATAAAGGGGTATACTGTAATGGAGTCACACAACACCCACTAAGCCCTGCAGATGGCTCTATTAGAGAACAGCAATAAGGGTAGATACAGGGGTATATTGTGCTGGAGGCACAAAACACCCACTAACTCCTGCAGATGCCTTTATTATAGAACACCAGAGATAAAGGGGTATATACAGATGTATACTGTGCTGTGCTGGAGGCACACACAACTTCCAATAACTCCTGCAGATGGCAAGTGGTCTCAAATAGAGAAGAGCTATGTAGGTGGATATAGCGGTGTGTACTGGGTACAGAGCACGCAGACAGCACGCACAAGCTCCTAACACTACTGACTGCAAGCTCTATTATAAAAGATAGATCACTAGCTATATATAGGTAAGGTGAATATAGCGGTGTATACTGCGGTCAGGGCACGCAGACAACAACCACTACAGAAGAGCAAGATCGAAAATCGGCCGATAACGATCGGTGTATACTGTGTTGAAGGTACACAGAACACCCACTAACTGCTTCAGCAGCCAACACACTACACAAGGCCGCCGCGCTGGCAGCCTTATATAGTGTGGGGTGTGTACTACACAGCCTGAGCTATGATTGGCCACAGGCATCCTGCCTGTGGCCAATCATGGCTCTCCTCGCTGCTGGCGCTGTGATTGGCCAAGCATGCGGGGTCACAGTGCATGCTTGGCCAATCATGAGCCAGCAATGCACTGCGATGACGCAATGCATTGTGGGCCGTGAGCGCCACACGAATTTGGCGCGAACGGCCCATAACGTTCGGAATTTGCCAAACGGGCGAACAGCCGATGTTCGAGTCAAACACGAAGCTCATCCCTATTGCATTAGTAGAACATACACAAACTAATTTAAAACTAATGACTGCTTACTTACAGACTTATGCTTCCAAGGCCAGTATTAAGAAATAGTGGAGGTCTTTAGCATGCTTCCTTCACTGTAGAAAGATTATCTAATATGACTACTGGAGGAAGTGGGCGTAATATACTACAGTTAAAGCAACAGTACGATCAGTAAATATATACCTTATACTGATCAGAACAGGGGTGTTGTATTCAGGGCCGGTGCAATGATTTTTGACACCCTAGACTAAACCTCATTTTGCCACCCCCACTTGCTCCACCCCTGACCCCACCCCCTTTGCCATGCCCATGTATACCCCAGCTTTTTAACGAAGCGCCCATCAAATGCAGCCTCACCAGTGCCCATTAATGCAGCCTACCAGCGCTCATCAATGCAGCCTACCAGTGCTTGCTTCCATTCATTCGGGAGTCTACTGTATGTGTGATGTGCAAACAGAGCGGCGGCTGCCTGCTGATGCTGAGTTTGCTTGCTGCAGAGAGGAGAGTAGGAACACCAGTGGCCGGGCACCCTAGGCAGCAGTGCACCCCAGGCGGCTGCCTAGTTTGCCTAGTGGTAGCACTGGCCCTGGTTGTATTAATGGCATAAAGGGGTGCAGGAGTATTTAGCTCCAGGGGGTTGTGGCTCCCTGCTCTCATTGTACACCCTGGATTTTTCAATCACAAAATCCTGGAAACAGAATCCAGGTCCGATCTGCCTTGTGACTCCATCTTTCGCTGGATCTTAAGGTGGGGGTGGGGCTGACGGGGGGCCCCGTTGGGTAGGCTATATGGAGCCCCATGATTTCTATAAGCGGCCCTGATGCACTAATGTAGATCAATATCTTAACCACAAGATGGCAGTGTTCAACAACTCTGTTCATCACAAGTTCCAATACAGGAGTGCAGGGTCGCTGGAACTTGTATGCTGGAAACGGAACTTGTGCTTCTCAACTCCAGTCCACAAGTACCCCCAACGGGTCATGTTTTCAGGATTTCCCTCGGATGAAACAGCTGTGGTAATTGCTAAGGCAGTGAAACTGATTAAATCACCTGTGCAAATAATGAAAATCCTGAAAACATGACTTGTTGGGGGTTCTTGAGGACTGGAATTGAGAAACATTTGTCTAGAGATCATTTGCCAGGGGGCAGATAACAGAAAATGCCCAGGAACATGGGGGGGGGGGGGAAGGAGAGAGACTTGGCTGCAGGCAGGATGTGTGGATGAGAGCTGTGTGGAGCCACGTGGGTTGTCAGGAAGACACTAGTGCTATTGGACCGCCTGGTGACCCAAGGAGCCAGACTAGTGATGAACTGCTTGTTGTTGGATCAAGAGGTCACCATCATTGCCACATCCTTAACCACTTAAGGACCAGGCCTCTTTTTCAGACTCAGTGTTTACATGTTTAAAACAGGTTTTTTTTGCTAGAAAATTATAGAATCCCCAAACATTTTAAATATTTTTTCTAACACCGTAGAGAATAAAATGGCGGTCATTGCAATACTTTTTTCACACCGTATTTGCGCAGCGGTCTTACAAGCACACTTTTTTTTGGAAAAAAATTCAATTTTTTGAATAAAAAAAAAACAGTAAAATTAGCACAATTTTTTTATATTGTGAAAGATGTTACGCCGAGTAAATTGATACCCAACATGTCACACTTCAAAGCGATATATTTCACTTATAAGGAACTAAGTACTAAGGAAGGTGAGAGGGTTCCTAACCCATCTAACACAATCCTTGTTGCAATTATGTTTGCAAGTGTATTTTTAGGAAATGTAGAGATGGCAGTTTGGCTTGCTGAAGGGTTAAGGGATTACATGAAAAATAATATCAATTTGGACTGGGGACATATGATACTCTTACTTCAGCAGAGTAGATTGTTCAATTTAAACCAGTGGAAAACCCTCCTTTGGCTCCTCCCAGACTGGGTGTCTCATTACATCTTAGGCAGTTGCCTCATTACATGTAAGGCAGCTTGCCCTTTGTTTTTGATGGAACCAGTTAGAGAGGTCTGGAAACAGTATATTTGGTGACCACACCACCATTTTACTGAAGTATTATGCAGCACAAAACCACTCGACTCCCCATAGAAATAAAATGTGAGCGCTCACCATCAAGTCACTGCCTCTTTGCATGCAATATAGAAGCAATGTTTAGACTATTCCTCTTTGCCACCAAGATTACAAGGTTCTGAAGAAGCTATTTGATGTAAAACACATCGACCCCTTGGGATGTAATTGGGGGAAAAAAGTGTGAATAGCATACAGGGCAAACATGGCTTTGGAATTAAAACAAACTCGTATATATTTATTGTGATTTTTAATTACAATTCTTTGTATTTTTATATATACAGTGCCTTGAAAAAGTATTTATACCCCTTGAAATTTTCCACATTGTCATGCTACAACCAAAAACGTAAATATATTGTGATTTTATGTTATAGACCAGCACAAAGTGGCAAATAATTTTCAAGTGAAAGGAAAATGTTAAATGGTTTTTCTATTTATTTATTTTTTACAAATGTCTGAAAAGTGTGTGCATTTCTATTGATCCCCCTTTTATGCTGATATCACTAACAAAATCTAATGGAACCAATTACCTTCAGAAGTCACCTAATTAGTAAATGGAATCTACCTGTGTGTAATTTAATCTCAGTATAAATACAGCTGTTCTGTGAAGCCCTCGGAGGTAGGTTAGAGAACCTTAGTGAACAAACAGCATCATGATGGCCAAGGAACACGCCAGACAGGTCAGGGATAAAGTTGTGGAGAAGTTTAAAGCAGGGTTCGGTTATAAAAAAAAATAAAAAATATCCCAAGCTTTGAACATCTCACGGAGCACTGTTCAATCCATCTTCTGAAAATGGAAAGAGTATGATACAACTTCAAACCTAACAAGACATAGCTGTCCACCTAAACTGACAGGCCAGGCAAGGAGAGGATTATTCAGAGAAGAAGCCAAGGAGCCTATGTTTACTCTGGAGGAGCTGCAGAGATCCACAGCTCAGGTGGGAGAATCTTAGCCCTGCACTCCATAAATCTGACACATTCACACAGGGGAAACATGACTTCCAGCGAGACTTTGGGAGGCAACTTGGAAACGACTTGAGTATGAATCAAAGCACGACTTGAGGCAATTTACAAGGCAACTTGAAGTTGCCTCCAGGACAGGGTACTTTGCCAGTGGCCAATCACATAATAATCAGCTCTGTGGGAGGGAGGGGTTTGCCTAGAAAACTATTTTTACTTCCAGGAAAGTCAAGATAAGATAGATCCGACTTGGAGGAAACTTTCATGGAAATCGATGGGTACAAGTTGCCTAGAAGTCGGATTGAAGTAGTACAGGAACCTTTTCTGAAATTAAGATGGCTCTCATTCACTTTTATCATGTTGCGCGACTTAAAGCAACTTGGGATGACTTCAAGTCGGATCCAGAGTTGCCCCTGTGTGAATGGACTCTTATGGAGGAGTGGTAAGCCATTGTTGAAAGAAATAAACATATATACAGCGCTTACAGAAATGAAATGCATATTCTCATATGCAGTGCTCTTAAAAAATATTTTTGACCTGCTACACATATGACACATTCAAATAATAAATGCAATAAACAGTCTTTCTAATATTGTGCAGGGTGCTCCAATGACAATTCCAGGTGCTCTGCCACACTCCCCTCTTATGACCCCACTCGCTAAAGAATGGACTCTCAGCTTTGCAGTCTGTGGGTCATAAACCATGTGATCTATTGATCTGGTGGAATCTGGTTAGATGGAATGAACTCCTCAGAAAAGGGGTCTTGGGGATGGCCAGAGAAACCAAATCCAACAGGCTCCCAAAAACAGAAAGAGAAGCTCATAGTGAAGTATTGCAGGGTAGCACAATAAGCGCATTACAAGCGCCACTTACTAGACGATGGAAGGAACAGGCATCAGTATAGAAAACAGCTTGTCCAGGTTCACCTCTGCTCGGCATTTGTGAGGGCGAAAGTGATGTCAGTGGTTCGAATAGCCAGAAATGCATCAATGCATTTCACCCCCTCTCTCAGGGCATCCTCAAATACATCACTTCTGGCTACACTTGTTTAAATTTATATCCGAGGAGCGGTGCCTGCTCTTTCAATAGAAACTGCAATTCTGATGGGTGTACAAGTGCCAACTTCCTTCACCCTGATATCATCACTTCCTGTTTACATTTAATAATGGGTTTAAAAAATTGTACTATACAAAATGAATTCTAATCATATACAAATGTATATTGATGCATATTCCTTAATTTAAAATATAAATGTAATTAATCTTGAAAGATGAGAAATAAAATGAATCTAAAGATGAGATAAAAAAGAAAAAAAAGGAAAATAAATATGAAAATATATAAATAAAAAAATAGTAAACCAAAAGTAAAAATGAAAAAAAAAATGAAAAAATTATAAATATAAATAAAACTAAAAAATAATAAAAATAAGTTTGATGAAAATCAAAACAGAAAATGAACAATGCATAATATAAAAATATGATAGTACCAGTGGGAAACAAAAATGTTACCAGTTAAGCGCTTCAGCCCTGGAAGATTTTACCCCTTCCTGACCAGCTATAGAAGTTTTCCCCTTAAAGAAGGCGGGACTTTTTAGGCATAGACTGTGACACCAATTGATTTGGTAAAAATATATAAAAAAATTATTTTATTTCAGCATAGAAAGAAAAAACAAAGAATAATATATTAACATACATTTCCGAACAGGAGAAAGGGACACATTACTTCCTCCATGTGCATATATTTATAGAACCAGAAAACATTTGCTTCCTACATCTTATTCCAAAGGAACAGACTTCTATGACATTGTATATAGGCGTATTCAAAGCATTCTACAAACAAGGTCAAATTGCGTTAATCTTGTGCATCCAATGTAACCTACGCATTACAGAGTTATCTTACTCCTTCTTCAGGGATGATCCATTTTAGCACACTTAAATTTACAAAATAGTAGAATCTATAAAAACATAAGAAATAATTATATATATATATATATATATATACGTACAATTAAAAAAAAAAAAAAAAAACACAACGCACCACTAGAACGCACCACCTATATATACGATCTTCACTCCAAGATGCAGGTCTAGGCTCATAATAAGGGGGGATGTTTGACCACCTTCTTGGATGGGAACAGCTTTTTCTTTTCCTTTTCTTCCCCCTTTTTTTTTTTTTAATGTACTTTTCTTCCCCCCTCGATTAGGTGAATTTTGGCTCTTTGAACAACATGGGGCTCTTCTGGATGGGATCCCGGCACGCTAAGGCCACTATGGAGGGGAGAAGCCTGCCCTTGGTTGGCAGGTACCTTTTGTTTCCCCCCCCTGGTGGCCTTCTTTCTCGCTCATCGGTATACCTGTAACAGAAATGGGATGGGGGTCTGATCACCCCAGCTTCCCGTTTCTCTGTCTCCCTAGGTTTTCCACCCACGCTCGCCCTATAGACATCTCGGACGAACCTGAGGTTAAATGCGTTTACACATCCTACATGAATGTGCAGTTGCTGACACTTTTGCTGGCGCTGTGCTTCCTGGGGGATGTAGTTTAGTGAACAACACTGTCTGGCCAACTCCAGGGCTAAGGTACGATCTGCGCATGCGTGACGGTGGGAGCGTGACGCATGACGTCACTCCTCCCACGGCGCCATTTTGGATGTGGGCATGGGGCGACGTCGTGCGCCGCACACCCGGGGGACGGCGCTTAGGTGATAGGACTCACAGGTGAGTAATATTTACTTCACCTGGAAGGGGAGGGAAGGAGGTGGGGCAGTGAGATACTTTAATGGGCCAGGAGCAGTCTGTTATCAGTCTGCAATGGCCATGGAGGAGGCGACTTGCTGAGAGATACAATTTAAGGTAAGGAAATATATATACTTTTTTATGTCGGTCTGTATGCAGCCTTATTGAAAAATGAAGGGGAATTAACGGATATAACTGTCCTTCCCCTTCCCATTTTAGGCTGGACCTGACACGTCTATCTCTGGGGGGAATCTTTTTCTCCCATAGCACCAAAATCCTTGGACTACAGAGAGATTGCGGCGACTTTAAGCCAAATAGATTGCCTTAAACATTTAAAAGAGTTGCAACATCTCATTTTAACAATTCTAACATAGGAATCTCAGGTGTTTTCTCTTCGGGACCCAGCAAACTACTCTATGAAACGCTTTTGGGTAAGATTTTTAAAAGATTTTTGCAATATTATTATCTTTAGGAATGATCACTATGAGATAGCTTTTTTTAGATAAAGCATGCCTCTAACTGTAGGAGGCATGGCTGTGTGACACGTCGCTGATCTCTGCTCCTGATCACAGGGAGCAAAGATCAGTGACACTGTCACTAGGCAGAACGGGGAGATGCTTGTTTACATTAGCATCTCCCCATTCTTCCTCCTCGTGAGATGATCGTGAGTATCCCTGTGGCGATCAAGTCTGCGGGACATGTGTAATAAGGGGTTAAATTATGTTATATTTAACCATAGGTTCATTCAAATATTTACCCTTTCAGATATGTGGTCAGTAAATGAAAGGATTAAAACACACACAGAATGTAATAAAAAGGAGATTTACTTGGCTTCGGTTACAGATGATACAATACAAGGATAAATTCAACATTCAATCCAGGGAACCCCTCAACTTCTGAAATCTTCAGACGGTTTTTCTGGAATATCGACAGTCTATGCAAGTTCTAGGCACTTTGCGTCCTGGGTCAAGTTCACTGGCCTTGTGCATTGTCTGATCTTTTATAGGCTTGAAAGAAGCACGAAAAAACCTGGATTTATCTGGCACCCACAAAAGACTAGCCACAATGGTCCCAAGACAATGTGAGCTCAGTGAAATCAATGTACGCAGAAATATACATACATATATATAGAAGTAATCACCTTAAAACTATCATAGTTAATAACTCATAATACCAAGTTCTTTGTAAATCGATTATAAATATAGACCCGTACTACATTCCAACCCTTGATTCACAATGAACTCAAGTCATAGACATAATCTACAGACTTGCGTATAGGTAAAGCCTCAATAGTAGATATTGTACATTTACTAATACAGACAAAAATAATCTTCACTATAATAAAAATTCCTAATGCTAATAAAATAAACCATGCAATATACATAACCACTTGTTGCCCCAGTTGACCAAGCCAAGCAAATATTCCATCATTAGAGATAGAATGAAGTTTACCAACAGCTTTTCGGGCCTCTGTTAATTCTGACGCAATGTTTTCACTACTATCTGTAATATAGGAGCAACATTCATCCCCAATTAGAGCACATAACCCTCCCTTGGCAGCAAGAATAAAATCTAAAGCAGCTCTGTTTTGTAGTACCACCAATCTCATTTGCCTAATCTCTTCTGTAAATGTTTTGTTGAGTGCATATTCTATGATTTTAGACATTCTCCTCAGCATTTGCACTGTCCGAGCCACTCCATACTGAGGAAGAATAATCATAGACAATCTATCTCCTTCAGTGACATCCCACCCATCGGGTATATCTTGTATTTCTGAGGAACCTATGCTCCTTTTCCAATTCCTTACCCTCCCAGGTGGATTATTAAAAACTATATGGACCTTTGGTACTATATTTCCAATATAGCAGCTCCCTGACCAATTTGGTGTTAGCCATTTATAAGCGTTCAAACCACATATAAAATACAATTGATAAGGCAATGGAGTACAAGTAGTTTGGTGAATCCAGTACTGTCAAAACATATCTGCTCGTGTTTGATTTTTAGACAGATTTACATGGCTAATAAGGGCACTATCTTTGGCCACACACGTGTGTGTGTGTATCATTTTTAAATTTAGATCCTCCTATGCGGTACTCAACTACTTCAAAATGAAATACTTCTCTCCCCACCACTTGTACCATAGAGATATTATTCCAATGATCTGTTACTACATAATCACAATTACTATTTCCCAATTCTATGGAATATGAGTCATTGCTACTAGGTCTTTGTACACACAATACACCAGTGGCTTTACGGGATAACTTTATAGAATATTCCTCTGGGCCAAAATTAGTTGGTATGTTTTTACATGATGGATTAGTCAAACTGTCCATAGCTCTATTCATTATTGCTATTCTCCAAGGATCATCCAACGGCAACCAGCTAATGTTAACTGGTAGTCCATATAATGGTATGCCCTCAGGTGCAGCGTGGGGTGTTTGTCCACACACCCAACAGTTTGTAACGTTAAAAACATGATCTGTTGCTTTCAAAGTCTCATGGAAGAAGTTCTTCTGTGCTGTTACACCAAAAATGAGGCTGGTCATCATCTGAAGCCATAGTATTGCCCTCATGGCAACCATCTGTGGATAGGAACATAAATAGGTTGGTCTTACAGTTCAATTAAAGCTGTGGACCCATGTCCCAGGCCACAATTTCTCCCTTCCTTCCTTTAGCTCTTCCCCTCTCAGCTACACTTAGGGCTACCCACACCTTGGTACCTAATTGGGCAGAATACATTTTCCCATGTACCCGTAGACGTTTAGATATAATTATTATCTGTCCTATTTGTTGTCCTTTTTCAGACATCCCATTTCTAAAGGTACTAGGGTAACACAATATTCACCCAGTGCATCTTTTTTCACTTCTGTATCCCACTCACACCATTCAGTCAACTTAGAGTCTGGAATGAACTGCAAATCATATGTGGGATCTAACTGTAAAATGACAGTGGGTACTGATATGTGGGAGTCGGGGCTAGGATTCACTTCCCCCTCACTCCCTCTTACTTCCACATCTTGGAGCATTGTAACTGGTATGGGTTGAGTTACAGGAATTGTTGGACCTTTAGTAGAGTGACTACCCATTCTCCTGCACTTCCAACACCACTTCCCAATATTCTCTGCATAGGAGTGTTCTGTCCTACCAATCTGTTAAAAATGTACACTGCTTCTTGTATCACCTTATCCCACCCCCTAAGTGTGTGAGTGTTAATTTCCGTATTTGCTCTTTAAGCAAACCCTTCATTCTCTCAATTAAACCTGCTGCTTGTGGATGATAGGGAATGTGGAACACCCAGTGTACACCATGTTCCTCCACCCATTGTTTAACGGCTTGTCCTGTAAAATGTGTGCCATTGTCTGATTGGATTTCTTGAGGAACTCCATAATGCCGTTCAGCAATTGCATAAGTTTCAAGGTTGTCTTCTGATCTGCATGCTTAGTAGCTGAAACTTGCAAAAGTCCACTATGTGTCCACAGCTGTGGCACCATATTTCAATCCGCCTCTTCCTCCTGGCAAGGGGCCTATGAAGTCTACTTGCCAGACTTGTCCTGGTTGCTGACCTCTAAATGTTTCCTGGCATGGGTGTCATTCGTGGCCATTTATTTGCTTCTTGGCAGAGGGGGCACTGGGCTACAATGTCTTTTGCCTGAGTCTGTGTTAATGGTATGCCTTTGTGTTGCACCCATTGCCACGTGCTTTGTGCACCTCTGTGACCTGATTGACTGTGTGCCCATTTTCCTAAGATTTCCAAAACCGTGTCATTCTCTTGGTTAGCAACAGACACTTGTGCCAGTCCATCAACCGTATCATTAAGATCCCCACTATGGGCGTGGACATGTCCGATTTGAATAATTCGATTGTGACCTTCTTGCCACAAAAATTCCCAGATTTGAGGCCCACCCCAGTTTTTTTCCATTTACTTGCCAGTTGTCTTGTTTCCATGCTCTTAGTCAAGTAAGTCCTTTAAATACTGCCCAACTATCTGTATAGATCAAATGTTCTGGTATATCTTGCACCACCATATACACAGCTTGGCGCTCAGCATATTGACTCGATCCACCCTGACCACTTTGGTGAGTCACCGTTTCAGTACCTGGCTGGAAAGCTGCTGCAGTCCATACTCTACCCTGAGGGGTGATTTTGGTCGATCCATCTGTAAACCAAGCATTTTGTTTGTCTTCATCTGACAGCTCAATAAAAAGAGGTGCTTTCTTGAAAGGCGATTCCCCCACTTGCATTGGAGGCAACTCAGGAACTTTTGATTCAAAGTCCACATGTCCAGCCAGTTGTTGTGATATCTGACTGGGATCCTGAGATGAAATGTTAGCCCTTTCACTTGAGTACCATTTCCATTTCTGTAGCGTCTGCTTTTGTGCCACACTTGTATGAGCCTGGAAACCTTCTTGTCTCACCCACCCAGAAATGGGTAGGTCAGTCCTCCGTCACAAACTGCTGCTTTGTTGTTAGTTCCACATGTTGTAATGCAGTGTAGGCAGCCAGCAACTGCTTCTCCAAGGGGCTGTACTTTCTCTGTGCAGCGGTGAACTGTTTGGACCAGAATCCCAATAGTATCTTCCGATCCCTTGGATTTTGGCCTTTCTGCCACAGACCCCACGACATCCCATGTTCAGTTGCAGTCACATCTAAAATGAAAGGCTGATCTGGTTTCAAGGGGCCTAAAGAGTGCTGTGTCCTTACAGTCTCTTTGGCAGTGTCTAGTGCCAACTGCGGATCTGGTCCCCATAAAAAATAGTCTTTTTTTTTTCCAGGTGACATTATAGATTGGCCTGGGAATCAGCCCCAAGGGAGGAATAAAAGGTCTCCAAAAACCCAGTAAACTGAGTAAACTTTTAGCCTCTTTCACATTTTTGGGAGGCTTCAATGCTGCAATAGTCTAATACATGTTGTGGAATAGTCTTGATGGGCCCAGACCAAATCCTTCCTAAAAATTTGACACTTGTAGCTGGTCCTTGAATCTTTGTAGGGTTAATGGCCCATCCTCTTTTCTGTATATGGGCCTGCGCTGTAGTCAAGTCTTGTCTTGCTTTGTTCTTTTGTACTACCAGAGAGCATGATGTCATCAATGTAATGATACAGTTTACAGTCCAGTTTTGGTAACATATCCAGATCTCTGGCTACCATACCATGGCAAATTGTTGGAATATGCAAATAGAGGGACAACATTGGCTGTATACTGTTTTCCATCCCAAGAAAAAGCAAATTGATCTTGTGATTCCTCATCAATAGAAATGGAGAAAAATGCATTTGCTAGATCCAGTACTGCATGCCATTCTCCAGCAGTTTGAGAAATAGTCTCTACAAGTGACACCATATCTGGGACAGCTATGGCAAGGGGTGAAGCCACTTTGTTTAATGCTCAATAGTCTATTGTCATCCTATAAGTTCCATCCGGTTTCCTTACAAGAAAAATAGGTGAGTTAAAGGGGCTCACCACGACCCGAAATTTGGGGCCACGTATCTCGGGGCCACTTGTAGCTAGAAACCCCAAATTTGGCATGCAAACACAGTAGAACTAGCACTACATCTCCAAATTTGGGGTTTCTAGCTCCAAGTGACCCCGTGTTACGGGGCTCCAAAGTTGGGTTGCAAAAAGGTCATTCTCTGCTGCAGAAAAGTGCTTGACATTTTGCGACCCGACTTTGGGGCCCCGTAACTCGGGGTCACTTGGAGCTAGAAACCCCAAATTTGGAGATGTAGTGCTAGGTCTACTGTGTTTGCATACCAAATTTAGGGTTCCTAGCTACAAGTGGCCCCCGAGATACGTGGCCCCAAAGTCGGGTCGCAAAATGTCATTCTCTTCTGCAGTCCATATCTCGGGGTCACTTGGTGCTAGGAACCAACTTGTGGCAAGTGGACAATCCACTACTTGGTCACGTGGCACTCGTTGCAGGTGTCATGGCAAGTGGACAATACACAACTTGTGGCAGGTGACGTGGCAAGTGGACAATGACATACAGCATATGTACTTGCCTTGCGATCGACATCCGTGACTTCTTCAATCAGGCATGCTGACAACTTCATTGATGTGATAAATATAAATGAAATAAGATGTGTGTGTTTTTTTGCTCTGGTACACTGCAAGTATGAGAAGTTGATGTGACAGATGTATATAAGTAAGTAACTAACCATCTTCCAAAATTTCTAATTCAAATAGAAAAGATTAGAAAAAATATATAATTTAATAGAATAAAATAGAAAGAATATACAACAATCTTCTGAAATTCAAATGTCAAATAGAATAAATTTGAATTTAGAATAGTATGAATTCAAATTTTTTATAAATTTTCAATTTGGATAGAAAAGATTATAAGAAAATAGACTAGAAAAACGATAGAATATATTATATTTTATTCTGTTCTGTTCTTTTTCTAGTCTATTCTTTTATATTCTATTAAAATCTTTTCTATTAAAGTCAAAATCATTATATACTAAATGTGAATTTTGGAAGATGGAGATCATGTCCATGACCAGCACTGTTGCCTCTAGACACAGAGCCTGCTTGCCCTCTTTTAATGGCTTGTGACTGTCTGCCTCTCCTTGTTGGCCTTCCAGACATACTCATGCTAATGGCCTGCAGGGAGATGTAGTGTGTGTGTGTGTGTGTGTGTGTGTGTGTATATATGTGTGTATATATTATATATTATATTTTATATTATATTTTATATTATATTTTCGAATTTCGTAGAGAATAGACTAGAAAAACAATAGAATATAGATACTATCTATTTCATTTTTCATTTCTTTTTCAGATTACTATTTGTTTCCATAAGATCTCTTGCAGACTATTAGCATCTATTGAATTTTTTTGCAGATCTCCTGCAAACTACTAGTATCTATTTCATTTTCTCACCAGATCTCCTGCAGACTATTAGTAGTCTGTAATAGTTTCATATTTAGTAAGGTTGAATAAAGACACCAGTCCATCCAGTTCAACCTGAGTGAGTGTCTACCCCTATCCCTGTACATTGGTCCCTACCCTCAAGGAGCTCACAATCCAAGGTCCCCATTCATATACTAAAGCCAATTTTGGACAGAAGCCAATTTACCTACCTGCATGTCTTTGGAGTGTGGGAGGAAACCAGAGTACCCGGAGGAAGCCCACGCAGGCACAGGGAGAACATGCAAACTCCAGGCAGGTAGTGTCGTGGCTGGGATACGAACCAGCAACCCTTTTTACTGCTAGGCGAGAGTGCTAACCACTACACCACTGTGCTGCCATCTATTTCTTTCTTTTTTTTTTTTTTGCATTGTTAGAATCAATTTCATTTTTTTTTGCAGATTACTATTTATTTCCATCAGATCTCCTGCAGTATATTAACATCAATTTCATTATTTTTGCAGATCTCCTGCAGACTATTAGCATCTATATCTAAAGGAAATGGCTGTTCTAATGCAAAAAAATAAAAATAATGAAATGGATGCTAATAGTCTGCAGGAGATCTGCAAAAAAATGAAATAGATGTTAATATACTGCAGGAGATCTGATGGAAATAAATAGTAATCTGTAAAAAAAGAAAAATGAAATTGATTCTAACAGTCTGCAGGAGCTATGCAAAAAAAAAGTGAAATGGCTGTTAATAGTCTACAGGAGATCTGCTAAAAAAGAAATGGATGCTAATAGTCTGCAGAAGATCTTATTAAAACAAAAAATAATCTGCAAAAAAATTAAAAATGAAATAGATGGTATCTATATTCTATTCTGTTCTATTGTTCTAGTCTATTCTCTATTTCTATTCTAATCTTTTCTATTCTAATTCATTCTATACGAAATTCAAATGTTATAGATATCTTTAGAAATTCAAATTTAGTATATCATTTCGATTTTAATAGAAAAGATTTTAATAGAATAACAATGGAACAGTATATATATATATATATTACACACAACTCACTGACCACTTTATTAGGTCCCCCTTGCTAGTAGAGGGTTGGACCCCTTTTTGCCTTCATTCTTCATGGCATAGATAAACAAGGTGTTGGAAACGTTCCTCAGAGATTTTGGTCCATAGTGACATAACATCACAAAGTTGCTGCAGATTTGTTGGCTGCATATTCATGATGCCAATCTCCCAAGTCCCGTTCTACCACATCCCAAAGGTGCTCTATTGGATTGAGATGTGGTGAGCGTGAAGACTATTGGAGTACAGGGACCTCATTGTCCAGTGGATATATAAATATTTTTTTTTTTTTTTGTCTATTTTCTATTTTATTATATTTTCTATCCAAATTCAAAATGAATTCATTTAAAAATTTGAATTCATACTATTCGAAATTTCAAATTCGAATTTCAGAAGATGGTTTTATATTTTCTATTTGAAATTATATTTTTATAATTGTATAGTTAAATTATATATTTTTTTTTTATTTTAATTAGAAATTTTGGAAGATGGTTAGTTACATGTATGTATGTATGTTTGTTCAACTTTTCGTACCAGTGCAAAAAAAACACACACATCTTATTTCATTTATATTTATCACATCAATTAAGTTGTCAGCGTGCCTGATTGAAGAAGTCACGGATGTCGATCGCAAGGCAAGTGCATATGCTGTATGTCATTGTCCCCTTGCCACGTCACCTGCCACAAGTTGTGTATTGTCCACTTGCCACGTCGCCTGCCACGAGTGCCACGTGACCAAGATATGGGCAATATACTTTTCTGCAGCAGAGAATGACATTTTGGGGCCACATATATCTGGGTCACTTATAGCTAGAAACACCAAATTTGGTATGAAAACACAATGGAACTAGCACTACATCATCTCCAAATTGGGGTTTCTAGTACCAAGTGACCCCGAGATACATGGCCCTAAAGTCGGGTCACAAAATATTTTCGAATGCAGTTGAAATAATTTCGAATCATGTTGAAATCATTTAGAATCCGGTAGAAATATTTTCTAATGTGACCGATTTTTCGAATTCGGTAGAAAACGAAATGAAATCCAAAAATAAATTTAATGAATATAACTAAACAAAATTAACGAACTAAAACGAAACAAAACTAAACATTTTTTTTCCTTTTGCACATGTCTAACTGCCACTACCCCTGTGGTCTGATGTTTTTGACTTTTGATGCTGTGAAAACAGTCACTTCAGCTCCTGTGTCTAACAATGCAGTAACCCTTTGTGGTCTATGTTGTCCTTGCCAATATATTGCCACTGATACATATGGGCGGTGATCCCCTGATTTCAGCATGTTACCTTGAACCAGTGGCACAGAGGATCTACCCTCCTATCATTCCAGTGGAGTGGGCACTTCCCATCCTCTGCTCCCAAATTTCTTTGTGTTTCATTAACTCTTCTGCTGCTGCCCCATAAGGGTTTGACTTTCTCTCCACAGAAGGGGCAGAAGGAAACACAGGCAAATCCTCTACATCACTGGTTGCCACCTTCTTAGGCAAGCTAGATTTTAATTTCCCTTTTGATTTTAATTCTTTCCATAGTTTTAAAAGAGAACCACTCTGCACGAGATCTAAACATTTTTTTCATGTAATCTTCAACCTCTCTACAGGATTTTTCTCTTCCACATTCCTTTGTTTAACCCTGTCTCCAACTCTCTCCAACTCTCTCCAATTCCCCTAATTGTCCCAGTAAAGCAGCTGCCTCATGAACGTTTTCTTTCTTTGCATCAATAGCACTCAACATTGTAAATAATGGAGCCTTTAACTAGTTGCTGACGGCCAGGCGGCGCACCTATTGTGCGCCGCCGATCGCGCGCACGCACCCCTGTTTCTTTGGTGGTGGTGTGTCACGGAGACACCACTCGCCACCGAAGGGGGTGAACAGCCATTGGTTATGACTGTTTACCACGTGATCGGCCGTGATGAAGTCATGGCCGATTACAGATGGTCACACCCCGACTGTGCACGGTGCATGCGCACGCTGCACGTGCACGTCTGTGGCGGCGTGTTCCCCGGGAACACTGCTCGTCACAGACGCTGGTTAACAGCCATTGGCCGGCTGTTTACCCACGTGATCGGTTGTGATCCTTTCACAGCCAATCATTAAAATGTAAACAAACCGCGGTAACGAGATGTTACCGGGTTCTCCTCCTCACACACCAATCGTGTGTGAGGAGGAGATTGCGGTAACATCTCGTTACCGCCTACAGTACACATCAAGCACACTGATTGCCCCCCCCCCCAATAAAGAGGACCTGTCACCACCCCTCATAGTACCTGTCAATCACAGTCCATCAGAGTACCTGTCCCAGTCCATCTGAGTACCCGTGTACAGTCCGGGTACCCGTCCCGGTCCATCTGGGTACCCGTCCCGGTCCATCTGGGTACCCGGTCCATCTGGGTACCCGTCCCGGTCCATCTGGGTCCCCGAGTACGTGTCGCCGGTCCATCTGGGTCCGCGAGTACGTGTCGCCGGTCCATCTGGGTCCCCGAGTACGTGTCGCCGGTCCATCTGGGTCCCCGAGTATGCGTCGCCGGTCCATCTGGGTACCCGAGTACTTATTTGCAGCCCATGTCTCATAGAATATACATTGGGGTGTTTGCTTTCCGAAATGGGGTCATTTTGTGGGTAATTTCACTGTCCTGGTGGTCCAGGACCTTCAAAAGTGTGATGGGTAGGAATGAAATGAGATGTCATTTATGCTCCTAGAATGCCTGAACGTACTACTTCGATGTTCGGCCTCTCTATGTGGCCAGGCTGTTTAAAAGTCCTACACATGTGGTATCGCCATACTCGGGAAGAGTAGCAGAATGTATTTTGGGGTGTAATTTTTGCTATATTCATGCTATGTGTTATTAAAAAAAAATGCGTTTTAATTTTTTTCCACATATTCCAAAAACTTCTGGAAAAAATGAACCGTTCAAAAGACTCATTAAGCCTCACAGATTATACGTTGGGGTATTTGCTTTCCAAAATGATGTCATTTTATGGGAAATTCCATTGTCCTGGTACTCCAGGGCCTTCAAAAGTGTAATAGGTGGTTGAGAAATTAGATGCGTCATTTTTGCTCGTAGAACGTCTGAAGGTACTACATCAATGTTGGTGCTCTGTATGTGGCCAGGCTGTGTAAAAGTCTCACACATGTGGTATCGCCATACTCGGGAAGAGTAGCAGAATGTATTTTGGGGTGTAATTTGTTGTATGCATATGCTGTGTGTGAGAAATAACCTGATAATATGACAATTTTGTAAAAAAAAAAAATAATAAAAAAAAACTTAATTTTGCAAAGAATTGTGGGAAAAAATGACAACTTAAAAAAAACTCACCATGCTACTTAATACCTTAGAATGTCTATTTTGTAAAAAGGGGTCATTTCGGGGGTATTTGTACTTTCCTGACTTGTTAGTGTATCAAGAAATGAGATACACCTGATGTACTAAGGGCCTGATCAGATGTGATCAATTTTCAGCGATTGGCACCATATTTTGTAGACTCTATAACTTTCACAAAGACCAAATAATATATACTAATGTTGGTTCTTTTTACCAAAGATAGGTAGCAGTATAAATTTTGGCCAAAATTTATGAAGAAAAATTACTAATTAGCAAAAATTTATGACAGAAACAAAGGCTTTTTTTTTCACAAAATTTACGTTTTATTTAGAGCACAAAAAATAAAAAACCCACTAGTGATTAAATACCACTAAAAGAGCTTTGTGTGGAAAAAAGGACGCAAGTTTCATATGGGTACAGTGTTGGATGACTGAGTAATTGTCATTCAAACTGTGAGAGCGCTGAAAGCTGAAAATTGGTCTGGTCAGGAAGGGGGTGTAAGTGCACTGTATTGAGGTGGTTAAATGGGACGGGCATTAGCAAGCAATTTATTTCTCATGTGTGCCATGAACAAAGCCATATCAGGTCCTGTCCAATTATCATGCACAGTAGGAGTTTCTATTAGAGGATCTGCAATCAATCCACTTACACACCCATATTCTCGCAGCCTGTGAATTCCTTCCCCTATTGTACGCCAAGGAGTTAAATCCATAAGTTCTGTAGGAGTGTCATGAACTTGGACTATAGAATCTCTTATCAGACGCAAAAGGGAGAACATGACAGTCGTGTTCCTAGCTCTTCTCAGATATAATCTTACTCTGGGGTCTTTGGCCACGCTGCTTAACCCCACTGCCTCTCTATTAGACAAAAGTATTCCATCTCCTCCCAGGTCCCACACACAAAACCCTTGACAATAAGCATTCATTTGGTCTCTGGGCAAATTTCTGTCCTAGCTCCATAAGCTCCCCTGCTGTGTAAGACCTTGTCTCTTCTGTATATTGTTGTTCAGCTGCCTGTGCTGGGTGAGATGGATCTTCAGATGAAAGAACATTACTTCCGCTTGAACTGGCTCGTTCAGTCACTTCTCTCCTTTGTCCCGTCGTAGAAATAGGACAAGCCTTGTCTGCTTCTAACTGACCAATTTCTATCTCTTCATCTGTGTCTGAACCTGACCAATATGTTAATTCCTCCCAATCCCCCCTGGTAACCAGGGTACGTACTTTCACTGCAGCATTGTTTCCTGGTAATCTACTCCTACCCTTCTTTTTATGCTGCTTATTTACTGTTCTCACTACATACACTGAAAACTGTGTTTCCATTTCTTCCTTGTGTTTTTCAGAAGACCTAAAGCATTCCTTTAGGATTTGAAGTTGATCTGTTACTGCCTGCAGCTCCACATCAACAGCTTCTCTCCTTTGTCTCATCTATGAGCGCCTGCAAAAATATCCATCCTAATAAAGATGCAGCTTTCTGCTCTGATTTTGAATATCGAGACAATGGCGGGGGTCTTCCACTTTTTTTAAATGCATCCTGATGCTTGATCAATTCACGCCAGAGTAGACCAGTGTCTAGAATCTGCCCACTCTGGGATGGGGCTCTTTCGACTGTCTCCCCCCTTTGCTCTTTTTATCCAGTTAAACATCCTCCCTCTTCACTACGTGTACACCATGTGCTAAACCACTATTACACCACCAAAGCAAAGCTAACAACAAACCTGCTATCACAGTGCACACTAATACAATTTCCCAATTGTCAAACATGTCAAAAAACAATTCATAACAGTATTACTAGGCCCAATCACTGCACTTCAAACCAGCACTGAAAGGGTTAAATATCCTGCTCACAGCGCCATTATGTAATAAGGGGTTAAATTGTGTGTTCTATTTAACCATAGGTTCATTCAAATATTTACCCTTTCAGATATGTGGTCAGTAAATGAAAGGATTAAAACACACACAAAGAATGTAATAAAAAGGAGATTTACTTAGCTTCGGTTACAGATGATACAATACAAGGATAAATTCAGCATTCAATCCAGGGAACCCCTCAACTTCTGAAATCTTCAGACAGTTTTTTCAGACCAATCTATGCAAGTCCTAGGCACTTTCCGTCCTGGGTGAAGTTCACTGCCCTTGTGCATTGTCTAGTCTTTTATAGGCTAGAGAGAGAGAGAGAGATTCTTTGTAAATCAATTATAAATATAGACCTGTACTACAACCCGCAACCTGATTCACGGAGGTCTCGGTTGGCACATGTGCGCGCTGCCGTTGATGGCATAGCAGCAAATTTAAAGGGACATACAGGTACGCCCATTTGCCCAGCCGTGCCATTCTGCTGACTTACATCGGCGTAAGCCGGTTTGGAACCGGCTAAAAAACAATTGAGATCAAGCTCTATATTCAAACCCAACGGACTCGTAGTTCCAAGCCTATGGATCCATTGGGTTTTGTTTTGGGAAATGGCCCTCTTAAGATTAAAAAATCTCTCAAATGCGCCTCTACCTTATCAATTCCACAAAAAGACAAAACCTGGGGGCCTCCGTTGTGGAACAATCTAAAATGGTTTGATAAGCTATGATGCTTGAAACCCTTTTTGATTCTATTGCAATGCTTTCTCAGCCTTATCCCCAACTTTCTCATGGTTCTCCCCACCTATTTGAGACCACAGAGACCACAGGGACAAGACAGGAGATAAGTGACGTGTAGTTCCACAGGTGATACTTTTTTTTTTTATCTCAAAGGATCTCCTCTGTGAAAAAAACTCAAAGTGGGTGGTTTTCCTTCTCCTGAACTTAGTTTCTACAGATCACACATTTCCCACAACTGTAGAAACCAGTTTAATCTAAAAAAGTAAAAACCTTCCTTGGAGGATTGACTATATTATGCGCCAACTCCAACCATAGTGTGGGGAGGCACAGTGGTGTAGTGGGTAGTGATGGCCGAACGGTTCGCCCGGCGGTCGTTTCGCGGCGAATTTCCGACTTTCGCCGTCCGCGGGTTCGAACGCCTTTTTCCGTCGTTCGCCCCGGCGGACTTACGTGTTTAATGTATACAAGAACTTTAACCTTTCGTGACACGTTTATCATGTGTTACAGGACAACCAATTGAGACATGACAGCTCATGGACACTTGGACATTCCCCCTAACCTATAAATACACCCGATCCGGTGGCCATTTTACATTCTTTCTTCTGTCACTGTAGGGAAAGGATCCTGTGTGGAGTAGGGACAGAGAAAACGCTAGCTATTTGGTACACAAAAGTTCTTTTCAGGACTGGTATAGGTGTTAGGTCAGCAGCCTGAGTTTCTTTTGTCAGTTTAGATAAAGGGACAGAGCGCTGTATGCTGCTATTTTAGGGACAGCTCAGCCAGATTAGTCTTTCTTCATCATCATCATCATCATCATCATTAGCTGTTACTATCAGGTCCACAAAAGAGCTGTTCCAGCTAATCGTTCCAGCCTACTCTTTTTTGCCAATTTGTATAGGGACAGGCAGGAAGCAGTGTGTCAGGCAGTGAGGATAATTTTAAAGACTTGCTGTTACTATTAGTTCCACAAAGGTTCTTTTCAGGACTGGTATCAGTGGTACGGTAATAGGCTTGTACACGTATAATATTCTTTCTTCCAAATATAGAAAGAATATTATACTTGACTGCTGCCCTTCTGCTGCAGTCTGCTAATCATTCACAACTCACTTGTTCCACAAAGCTCTTTATCAGGACTGGTAACTTGGTCTGTCTAGGGTGCTACGGTACATAGGCTTGGGTGCGGTACAGTCTGCTGTTCTGTAAGGACCGCTATCGGTCCACAATACATAGGGTTGCCGTGCACTACTGCTGACCGCTGCCCTATACTGCAGCAGTCCTTCATTGGTATAGGGACTGACGTACAGTCTGCTAATCACTAACACACAACCTGCTTGGTCCACAAAAGTTCTTATAAGGACTGGTAACTTGGTATAGGGTGCTACGGTACATAGGCCTGAGTGCGTTACAGTCTGCTGTTCTGTAAGGACCGCTATCGGTCCACAATACATAGGGTTGCCGTGCACTACTGCTGACCGCTGCCCTATACTGCAGCAGTCCTTCAGCGGTATAGGGACTGACGCACAGTCTGCTAAACACTAACACACAACCTGCTTGGTCCACAAAAGTTTTTATAAGGACTGGTAACTTGGTATAGGGTGCTACGGTACATAGGCCTGAGTGCAGTACAGTCTGCTGTTCTGTAAGGACCGCTATCGGTCCACAATACATAGGGTTGCCGTGCACTACTGCTGACCGCTGCCCTATACTGCAGCAGTCCTTCATTGGTATAGGGACTGACGTACAGTCTGCTAATCACTAACACACAACCTGCTTGGTCCACAAAAGTTCTTATAAGGACTGGTAACTTGGTATAGGGTGCTACGGTACATAGGCCTGAGTGCGTTACAGTCTGCTGTTCTGTAAGGACCGCTATCGGTCCACAATACATAGGGTTGACGTGCACCACTGCTGACCGCTGCCCTATACTGCAGCAGTCCTTCAGCGGTATAGGGACTGACGTACAGTCTGCTAAACACTAATACACAACCTGCTTGGTCCACAAAAGTTCTTATAAGGACTGGTAACTTGGTATAGGGTGCTACGGTACATAGGCTTGAGTGCGGTACAGTCTGCTGTTCTGTAAGGACCGCTATCGGTCCACAATAGATAGGGTTGACGTGCACCACTGCTGACCGCTGCCCTATACTGCAGCAGTCCTTCAGCGGTATAGGGACTGACGCACAGTCTGCTAAACACTAACACACAACCTGCTTGGTCCACAAAAGTTTTTATAAGGACTGGTAACTTGGTATAGGGTGCTACGGTACATAGGCCTGAGTGCGTTACAGTCTGCTGTTCTGTAAGGACCGCTATCGGTCCACAATACATAGGGTTGCCGTGCACTACTGCTGACCGCTGCCCTATACTGCAGCAGTCCTTCATTGGTATAGGGACTGACGTACAGTCTGCTAATCACTAACACACAACCTGCTTGGTCCACAAAAGTTCTTATAAGGACTGGTAACTTGGTATAGGGTGCTACGGTACATAGGCCTGAGTGCGTTACAGTCTGCTGTTCTGTAAGGACCGCTATCGGTCCACAATACATAGGGTTGACGTGCACCACTGCTGACCGCTGCCCTATACTGCAGCAGTCCTTCAGCGGTATAGGGACTGACGTACAGTCTGCTAAACACTAATACACAACCTGCTTGGTCCACAAAAGTTCTTATAAGGACTGGTAACTTGGTATAGGGTGCTACGGTACATAGGCTTGAGTGCGGTACAGTCTGCTGTTCTGTAAGGACCGCTATCGGTCCACAATACATAGGGTTGCCGTGCACTACTGCTGACCGCTGCCCTATACTGCAGCAGTCCTTCATTGGTATAGGGACTGACGTACAGTCTGCTAATCACTAACACACAACCTGCTTGTTCCACAAAAGTTCTTATAAGGACTGGTAACTTGGTATAGGGTGCTACGGTACATAGGCTTGAGTGCGGTACAGTCTGCTGTTCTGTAAGGACCGCTATCGGTCCACAATAGATAGGGTTGACGTGCACCACTGCTGACCGCTGCCCTATACTGCAGCAGTCCTTCAGCGGTATAGGGACTGACGTACAGTCTGCTAAACACTAATACACAACCTGCTTGGTCCACAAAAGTTCTTATAAGGACTGGTAACTTGGTATAGGGTGCTACGGTACATAGGCTTGAGTGCGGTACAGTCTGCTGTTCTGTAAGGACCGCTATCGGTCCACAATAGATAGGGTTGACGTGCACCACTGCTGACCGCTGCCCTATACTGCAGCAGTCCTTCAGCGGTATAGGGACTGACGTACAGTCTGCTAAACACTAATACACAACCTGCTTGGTCCACAAAAGTTCTTATAAGGACTGGTAACTTGGTATAGGGTGCTACGGTACATAGGCTTGAGTGCGGTACAGTCTGCTGTTCTGTAAGGACCGCTATAGGTCCACAATAGATAGGGTTGACGTGCACCACTGCTGACCGCTCACCTATACTGCAGCAGTCCTTCAGCGGTATAGGGACTAAGAGTTTTGTCACAGGGTCATTTAAAAAATGACATGCAGAGGAAGAGGCAGGCCCTTCCGCAGGGGTGGTAGGGGTAGGGCAGGAGCAACAGGCTTGAGCCAAAGTGGGAAGTTGCAGAAGGTGCGTTCAATTACTTTAAAGGATGCACCAGACTTGGTTGAGTGGCTCGCTCAGCCTTACTCTTCTGCACCCTCCTCATCCTCTCGATCTGCACCCTCTTCTTCACTCTCTGCTATGTGCACCCCCAAAGACACTACCACCAACAACACGACCACCACCACCACCACCACATACCTTCCGCTTGAGTCACTGGAATTATTTTCCGATCCATATCAAGAGGACATTTCTGATGCGCAGCCACTCTTGGTATTGGATCAGGAAGAGGAGGTAGCAACAAGCGCTACTCAGCAGTCTGACGCCAGTACCCAGATCAGCCCAAGGAGGAGGTTGGTCCCCGGTGTTGCTGCCTACTCTACTTATAGCGGTGGGGAAGGTGACGTTGATGATGACGTGTCTAGTGATGTCACGTGGGTGCCCACAAGAGAGGAAGAGGAGGGGAGTTCAGAGGGAGATATGGACCAGCAGATAGGGAGGAGAAGCAGCAATGACTTACATTGCACAGCAGGGACAAAGCAGACTGCAAATGTATCAGGAGCGAGTCATCGACCATGTACGGTCACATCTGGCGCTCCCAGGACACCGGCACATGGCTCCGCAGTGTGGGCTTTTTTTAACGTGTCCGCTGCTGACAATAGCGTTGCCATCTGCAATCTTTGCAGTCAACGCGTTAGTCGCGGTAAGCCCAATACTCACCTAGGGACGACCGCCTTAAGAAGGCACATGAGCAGCCATCACCGAGCCCAGTGGGAGCAACGGAACACACAAAGCCACACTGCAGGCTCTCACCGTCCAGCCTCGTCTTCTACTTCTCCTTCTCCTCTCTCCTCACAATTGTCCTCCACTCCACCTTCCATCACGCCAAGCTCACATTTTTCTGCAAAAAGGCAGGCTTCCGTGGGCCTAATGTTTGAGCGTAAAAAAATGATGACGCCGGATAACCCTCTTGCCCAACGGTTGGCGGCTGGCTTGTCAGAACTCATAGCCCGCCAACTACTGCCATATAAACTGGTGGACTCGGAGGCCTTTCGCAAATTTGTGGCCATTGGAACACCACAATGGAAGGTCCCAGGAAGGAAGTATTTCTCAGAGAAGGGCATCCCAGAGCTATATGGCCATGTTCAGCGGCAAGTGAATGTATCTCTGGCACACAGTGTCGGTGCCAAGATACATCTGACCACAGACACGTGGTCTAGCAAACACGGGCAGGGAAGGTATATCAGTTTTACTGCCCACTGGGTGAACCTTCTGACGGCCGTCAAGCATGTAACCCGTGGCACCCGTGTAGATTTGGTTTTACCGCCACGGATTGCATGCAGGCCTGACTCTTCTTCTCCTCCTCCTACTCCATCCTCCTCCCTCTCCTCCTCAGCTGCCTCCTCCTTTTCCGCTGCTAGCGTCTCTTCCACTGCACCGCCCAAGCTCCCCAGAACCTATTCCACATGCCAGGTGAGACGTTGCCATGCCGTGCTGCGTCTGTTGTGCCTGGAAGCAAAGAGCCACACTGGCCCGGCACTCCTTTCAGCTTTGCGTTCACAGGCAGATGAGTGGCTAACACCGCTCAATTTGACAGTTGGTAAAGTGGTGTGTGACAACGGTGCCAATCTGCTTAGCGCATTGAAACAGGGCAAAATCACGCACGTGCCGTGCATGGCACACGTCTTAAACTTGGTCGTGCAGCGATTCCTTGTCAAATACCCTGGGGTCCAGGACATCTTGCGGCAGGCAAGGAAAATCTCGGCCCATTTCAGAAGATCTTACACGGCCATGGCTCGCCTTGCTGACATTCAGCGGCGACACCATCTGCCGGTCAGACGTCTTATTTGCGATTGCCCGACGCGATGGAACTCAACCTTCTATATGCTTGATAGGCTGCTCCAGCAGAAACGTGCAGTTAACGTCTACCTGTATGAACTCTGCGAAAGAAACGGTTCTGGGGAGCTGGGTTTTTTTTCACCGCGCCAGTGGCTGCTCATGCGCGACACATGCAGACTTCTGCGGCCATTTGAGGAGATCACCAAACTGGTCAGTCGCAGCCATGGCGCCATCAGTGACATGGTACCTTATGCCTTCTTTCTGGAGCGTGCATTGCGTCGTGTCATTGATCAGGCTGTGGAGGAGCAGGAGCGGGAAGATGAGGAAGTCGCAATGCTGGATGAATTCCCAGGGGGGGCTACTCTATCTGAGACAAGTCAACAACAGGAGTCTGATGAGGAGTCAGAGGAGGATGGTGCCGGGGCGGATGAGCAGGAGCAAGAAGAGCATGCTTTAAACCTTTCTGGGATCCCTGTTGTGCGAGGATGGGGAGAGGAGAATGAAGAGGACGACATTATCCTGGATGATGAGCAGGAGCCAGGCCACCACACCGCTTCCACTTTAGTGCAAATGGGGGCCTTCATGCTCCAGTGTTTTAATAGGGACCCCCGTATAAAAAGCATGAGGGTCAAGGACCAGTACTGGGTGGCAACGTACTTAGACCCCCGGTACAAACACAAAATGGCGGAAATGTTACCGCCGTCGCAGAGGGCTGTCAGAATGCAGCACTTCCAGGCCTTGCTTCGAGAAATGCTGCATTCTGCTTTTGCGTGCGCTGGCAGAGGAGCAATTCCCACTCCCAGAGAAGGATTTGCGGGTACCAATCCAACAGCGCCTGCAAGAAGAGGCCGGTTTGAAGATGTGTTGGTGACTTCGGATATGAGGTCATTCTTTCAGCCGACCCATCGACAGGTGTCATCCGGATCCAGCATCAGGGAACGCCTAGACCGTCAGGTGTCCGACTACATTGGGTTAACGGCCGATGTGGACGCTCTGAGGAGTGATGAACCCCTAGACTACTGGGTGGGCAGGCTTGACCTCTGGCCAGAGCTTGCCCAATTTGCAATCGAACTGTTGGCTTGCCCCTCATCCAGTGTCCTGTCCGAAAGGACGTTCAGCGCAGCAGGGGGGATTGTGACCGATAAGCGTACTCGCCTAGCTCACCACAGTGTTAACTACCTCACATTTCTAAAAATGAATGAGGCATGGATCTCGGAGGAATTCAACACATGTGATCAGTAGACCATGTATATGTCTATAAACAATTTTTGGAATCAAGCACACAGACCTTCTTAATTCATTTGGCTCACTTCCCTGACCCAAAAAAGCACACCGTACTATATGCCCCTACCCTCCTCTTTGAAGAGGTTGAGCGGTGTCATATTTCTACTGGGGCTGCTTATTATGAGGGGTTCCCACCATCCCTGTGCTGTGCTGACTTCCTCCTGGGTGTTCTTATTATGAGGGGCTCCCACCATCCCTGTGCTGTGCTGACTTCCTCCTGGGGGTTCTTATTATGAGGGGATCACACCATCCCTGTGCTGTGCTGACTTCCTCCTGGGGCTGCTTACGGTGCTGCTGTCAGCGCTGTATGTCACGGAGCTGCTGTCAGCGCTGTATGTCACGGAGCTGCTGTCAGCGCTGTATGTCACGGAGCTGCTGTCAGCGCTGTATGTCACGGAGCTGCTGTCAGCGCTGTATGTCACGGAGCTGCTGTCAGCGCTGTATGTCACGGAGCTGCTGTCAGCGCTGTATGTCACGGAGCTGCTGTCAGCGCTGTATGTCACGGAGCTGCTGTCAGCGCTGTATGTCACGGAGCTGCTGTCAGCGCTGTATGTCACGGAGCTGCTGTCAGCGCTGTATGTCACGGAGCTGCTGTCAGCGCTGTATGTCACGGAGCTGCTGTCAGCGCTGTATGTCACGGTGCTGCTGTCAGCGCTGTATGTCACGGAGCTGCTGTCAGCGCTGTATGTCACGGAGCTGCTGTCAGTGCTGTATGTCACGGAGCTGCTGTCAGCGCTGTATGTCACGGAGCTGCTGTCAGCGCTGTATGTCACGGAGCTGCTGTCAGCGCTGTATGTCACGGTGCTGCTGTCAGCGCTGTATGTCACGGAGCTGCTGTCAGCGCTGTATGTCACGGAGCTGCTGTCAGCGCTGTATGTCACGGAGCTGCTGTCAGCGCTGTATGTCACGGAGCTGCTGTCAGCGCTGTATGTCACGGAGCTGCTGTCAGCGCTGTATGTCACGGTGCTGCTGTCAGCGCTGTATGTCACGGAGCTGCTGTCAGCGCTGTATGTCACGGAGCTGCTGTCAGTGCTGTATGTCACGGAGCTGCTGTCAGCGCTGTATGTCACGGAGCTGCTGTCAGCGCTGTATGTCACGGAGCTGCTGTCAGCGCTGTATGTCACGGTGCTGCTGTCAGCGCTGTATGTCACGGAGCTGCTGTCAGCGCTGTATGTCACGGAGCTGCTGTCAGCGCTGTATGTCACGGAGCTGCTGTCAGCGCTGTATGTCACGGAGCTGCTGTCAGCGCTGTATGTCACGGAGCTGCTGTCAGCGCTGTATGTCACGGTGCTGATGTCAGTGCTCTGTATTACGGTGCTGCTGTCAGTGCTCTGTATCTCCTGCACCCTCTTGTTTGCCTACCCTGGTCCCTGACCTTCCCTCTCCTCCATTGCCTTCATTAGCTCCATAGTCCTGAATTGTCAGAACAATTTCCCAAATAAAAAAAAAATGCTTGTAGTTATCGATCCCAAATTCACCTCATACATGTATTATGCTATTGTCCAGGTGGTGGGACTACGTGCTACCCCCTAATAATTACCCCGTGGCCGCAAATTCGACCTAAAGGTTTGCGAAATTCGCCTCCCATTGAAGTCAATGGAGCCCGCGGCGAACGGTCGTTTTCGCGAACGTTTGTGTCCGTTCGCGTTTCGCGTTCGCGAAACGTCCCGTCGGAAGTTCGTCCATCACTAGTAGTGGGTAGCACTCTCACCTAGCAGTAAAAAGGGTCACTGGTTCTAATCCCAACCACAACACTACCTGCCTGGAGTTTGAATGTTCTCCCTGAGTCTGCTGTGTGTTTCCCCTGGGTACTCCGCCTTCCTCCCACACTCCAAAGACATGTTGGTAGGTTAATTGGCTTCTATCTAAATTGGCCTCAGTATATGAATGTGAGTTGGGGACCTTAGATTGTAAGCTGCTTGAGGGTAGGAACTGATGTGAATGTACAATGTGTGTGTGTATGTATGTATGTATGTATGTATGTATGTGCTATATAAGCACATTAAATAATAATAGTGTGCTTGGTTTGGTATAAATGAACTGTGGTTTATCTGGCAAGATACTTTTCAACTCACTATCTTTTAGTAGTAGAGGCTGATGTTCTCTCATAATTTGTTCAAACTGTTTGTATTGATGGGCATAACCTATCATCATAAATACCATTCCATAATCCCTTCTCTTATTGACCTTTGCTTTGAATAAATGCTCCCTGTCCATACTACTTATTTGTTTCTTAAGTTATAATTTAAAAATATAATTTCTCATGAAATTTTCCTAAAATGTCAGCCTGTGTATCATAATCCTCTTGTTTATCACAATTCGTCCTTACCCTCAGCATCTGGTTTTTGGGAATAACACATAACCATCCTGGATGATGGCAACTAGCCAATGGAATATATCTATCTCTATCCACATCTTTGAAAAACGTTTAGGTTAGTAATCTTCTATTATCCTTGTATATGACAAGCTCAAGAAAATTAACAACTTGATCGCTATAGGTTTCCAAAAAAGGAGATGCCATAGGGATTAGACTCTTTGAGGAAATTACAAAAAGATTCCTGAGATCCTGCCCGCATAATCAGAATGTCATCTATGTATCTTTTGTATTCCTTGAGCTCTGGTATATTCTTCTTGTAAATAGCTTTTTTTTTTCCCATTGACTCATGAAGAGGTTTGCTACTGCTGTGGCATACTTAGCCCCCATGGCTACTCCCCTCTTCTGTCTAAAAACTTTCTCGTACCAAAAAAAAAAGAAAAAAACTCTTTATAGCCAAATCGAGTGCTTGTAATAAGAACTCCCTTTGTTTATGTTTGATATCAGTCTTTCCTAGAGCCCATCTTACTGCTTCCAGTGCATGGTGCTGTTGGAGATTGGTGTATAATGACTTAACATCTACACTAGCTAAAATATATTAATTCTCAACTTTCACAGATTTTAACAATTCTAGAAGTTCTTTGCTATCTCTAAGATAAGCTGGACATTTTTGGGTGAGAGGTTGTAAAAAGCAATCAAAGTATTCCCCCCCAAGCTAGAAAATGAGTTGACTCCACTAACAAATGGGCCTACCCGGGGGTTTCAATGGGTCTTCATGCACTTTGGGTAATTGATAAATGACAGGAACTTTCAGTGCATCTGGTATTAGATATCTTGCCTCCTTTTTGTTTACAATGCCTTCTTTATGTGCTACATAATTAGTTTCTTCAGTTTTGCCTTATAGTTATTGGTTGCATTCCTATTTAATTCCTCATAAGTGTCCCTATCTCCCACCAGTCTATTTAGTTCCTTCAAATAATCCATCTTGTTGAGAATAACTACACCCCCCGTTTGTTGTAGCTTGGATAACCTCCACGCCCTCTAGAAGGGGGGTATTGGTTGTACTTATTTGAGGTCCATGTAGAATTTTTATAACTACCTCAATGTTATGGTATGTGGATAGGAATTCTAATTTCTGAGCGGTTCATATTTATTATAAATGCTGGGTCCATATCTACCCACACTATAATATGCTCCTCTCTCTTGTTCTCTCTGTAATCCTTCATTCATTCTAACAGGTGTTTAAGGACTGAGTGGGACAATTTCCATTTCTTCAGTTGAAGCCCTAGATGTCCCCACTTGGTCCTCTGACTTCTTGCCATCTGTAGTCCTTGTTGGATTTATAATCATTCGTATCTCTGATACTTTTTTTTTTTCTTTTGTCTCCTTATCAACTTTTCCTACAAATTCTTGAAGATGTTTCATTTTTTCTTTATATTTCCTTGTTTCTACCAAGGGATCAAGTTTAGATTTAATGGCACTGATATTGGTCATTGGTCTCCAATATTTTTAATTTCTGCTCTTTTCTAGTGTGACGGATCCAATCCCACACTCCGATTGAGTGAGTGCTTTCGTAATATACCACTTCCTCCCAGCCTGAATATAGATATCAGATATTCCAACCGCTCACAAGCACAAAACAAGACGACACTTGCTTAGCTGCTCGACATGGACTGATTTATTAGAACCAAAATGACAAGTATTTATACTACAGTAGAAGACTAAAACCTAACCTAAGAGAGAGCGGTCTTTTCAGGGTAAGCCTTTGTCTCCTAGCTCACTGATTGACTATTTAATACACATTACCATAAACATAAACACAGGGTTACAAGCCAGACTAGACTCATTTACACAACAGACAGGTGGCTGGAGTTGATGACATTAGAATCTAACAGTTTGTGTCCCAACAGTGTGATTCAGTCTATTGCTAATATGGCAAATACATATCCAGAGTCTGTGTGTCTTGTGGGGGGACATAGATCTGAATCCAAGTAACACCACCTCGGGGGTCCCCAGGCATACAGCTCACAAAGAGCACCATTCCCCCAAATGCCAGGGCCTATAATCACAAGGCAAGAGGCTCGCATTCTGTCCCATCCAACAGCCTCTGTCCCGGCTAGGTCTGTCTCATTTCTCCCCTTTTGGCAGGAGACTAACACATGAGGAGACCCCAGACGGGTTGACTCCGAAGTTAGTCAATTATTCCAGTCCCCCAATGCTGGTATCCACATAGTACCCCAAACAAATTGGTCCAAACAGAGTATTCCTCACCCAGCCAACCTCTGCCTCTCTCAGAGAACATATCCACCGCTGGGGAGAGACCTGGACTGACCCTTCTCCCTCAAGTTTTTTCAGCTGCTGGAGATGAGACAGGGTGACTGGTCTCACTCCATCATGTTGTTGGGGATCTGGGCCGACTGCCCAGCATCCCTGGGGTATACAAGCGGAGACTGAAATTCCATCCATCGATATCAGCTCAAGCTGCAGTTGTGTGTAGGGGCCAGTAGCATTCTGTCAAGTTAGCACTTCAGCTGAGGACCCCACATCATCCACTCCAGCTAACTTTTGGGGAGTCAGGCCGACTGCTCCGGCTCCCTGGAACTCTGCAGCCATTACCAGTGCTGGGCAGAAGTTGGTAGCACTCTGCCTGATTGCCAGCGCTTCAGCGCCGTCTGCTATTGGAACTCCCTTTTCACTGGTATTGTCTCCCAGGTGCATGGACCCTTGTTACATAGTTACATAGTTACATAGTTAGCCAGGTTGAAAAAAGACACAAGTCCATCCAGTTCAACCTTAAAAACAAATAAATAAAAAAAAAAATAATCGTACAATCCAGATACCCAATTTTATGCCCACAATTGATCCAGAGGAAGGCGAAAAAAAAACCCAGCAGAGCATGCTCCAATTTACTACAGCAGGGGAAAAAAATTCCTTCCTGATCCCCTGATTGTTGGGGAGGGAAAATGTCTGCTTCTCCTCCCTTCATCTCTGAAATCCACTGGGAGAGAGGGACCATCACCTTCTCACCTTGGGCCTCCAAAACTGCCACGGGTGTGGAGCAGGGGTCTGCAGTACTCTGTCATGCTGCAAGTACTTGAGCAGGTGATGCGTAATCTATAACATCCTCTGAACAGTCCATTAAGTCCATAAATTCTGTAATCTGTGGCTGGAGAGATGGGCCAACTGCCCCAGCTCCCTGGAACTGCACAGTTGCTGCCGGTGCTGGGCAGAGTTTGATAGCACTCTGCCCATTGCCAGCCCTTCTGCTGGGGGCTCCACATCATCCGCTTCGGCTAACTGTTGAGGCAAGAGGCTGGATTCCTCCGCTCCCAAACTTTGTAGCTGCCATTGGGGAGGTGAGCTGGCTGCTTCCCTTTCTGTTCCCTCATCTGGCTGCTGGGATGACATGTCTATGGTATGGTCTCCCAGGTGCACGGATCTTTGCTGGGGAGGAAAGACTGCTTTCTCCACACTGGCCAATGGTTGAGGAGGGACAACCAACACCTCCTCTCCCTTCTCCCCCTGTATCTGCTGCTTGGAAGTGATTGCTACCGTCTCACCCTGAGCCTCCGGAACTGCCACAGGTGTGGGGCAGAGGTCTTGGACCCTCTGTCCAGTGACCAGCACTTCAGCTGGGGAAGTTCCTTGCAACTCTACAGATACTGCTGTTGGTGCTGGGCAGAGCACAGTGAAGTTTGGTGCTAATACCAGCTCTTTTGCTGGAGGCTCATCAGGTTCTTCTTCCTCAGCATTAGTCTATCAAATCCCCTGTCACTGCAACTGGTGTCTGAGGATAGTTTCACCATCTCCTGTCTGTGGGAACCCAGAAGATGCTATCGGTGCTGAGCAGAGGTTAGCAGTGCTCTGCCCTGTTGTCAGCACTTCAGGTTTGGGGACGACAATCTCCGGAGTTTCCACTGCCGATTCTCTGGCATGCTGCTGAACGTGTTCTAGCAGTTTCCTGTATGCCCTTTCCAGATGCTGTTCCTTCCTTAACAAATGGTCCAGATCAAGTGTAAGCTCTGAGACACCTGCAAGACCGAGCATAGCCTCTCCATATTCTCGCAGGTCCTCAAGGGTAGGTTCCCCTTAATCGCCAAACACAAAACTATCTTTAAGGCTCTCCCACAGCAATCCAGGGCCTCCAAAGTCATATCCCTCTGGAGAGCATTCTGTTGTCTCCCCTAAACATCCCTGCTCTGGGTGCCATTGCAGAGCCCAATAATGAATGTCCAGCTCTATCTCCTGCTGGACCAGCCTGTCCAACTCGGTCACCCATTGCTCCTAGGGCCGCCCCCCCCCCCCCCAGGAATACCATCCGCAATACCCATTGGTCACTGGCCCGTTGCTCTTGGGTTGGAAAGCACTTGCCCTGTTTTTTTACCAGCGAGCTGGAGGGCTCCAATCCAGAGCTCCACCCAAATCTGCCTGAGCTCCAGGTATTCATCCTCAGACACAGTCCTGGTGTATGCTGAAAGGACGATCCGCAGCAGCCCCAGGAACTCTGATGCCAGGTCCATATCTCTGCTGGGGTGACTTAAGTCTGCTATCCTGATCTTGGATCCCAGGGGAGGTTTGGATGTCCTAGACTGCAGGAAGCAACCCACTGCTTGTCACCAATGCAAAGGAACCGATCCCACACTCCGATTGAGTGCTTCCATCAGTATACTGCTTCCTAAGCCTGAATATAGATATCAGATATTCCAACCGCTCACAAGCACAAAACAAGACGACACTTGCTTAGCTGCTCAACATGGACTGATTTATTAGAACCAAAATGACAAGTATTTATAATACAGTAGAAGACTAAAACCTAACCTAATTAGCATGAGCTAATTATCTAATCATTGACCCAGACTAGTTGTCTGAGAGATAGGAATTTTTACTGATTGACTATTCAATACACATTACCATAAACATAAACGCAGGGTTAATTAGCACAAACAACAATGTGTGGAATACTCTTACAAGCCAGACTAGACTCATTTACACAACAGACAGGTGGCTGGAGTTGATGACATTAGCATCTAACAGTTTGTGTCCCAACAGTGTGATTCAGTCTATTGCTAATATGGCAAATACATATCCAGAGTCTGTGTGTCTTGTGGGGGGACATGGATCTGAATCCAAGTAACACAACCTCAGGGGTCCCCAGGCATACAGCTCACAAAGAGCACCATTCCCGCAAATGCCAGGGCCCATAAGCGCAAGGCAAGAGGCTCGCATTCTGTCCCCTCCAACAGCCTCTGGCCCGGCTAGGCCTGTCACATCTAGTAATCAGCATTTCTAATAAACTTTTTTCCAGTATGGTTAAAGGAGAACCACTTATCCTTCAACTCCTTCCCCACTAGGCCATCATTGGGGGCAACATCCCATCTTAACCTCCTTGGGGTTATCCCATCTTTAATATGTTTATTAAGTGTGAAAACACCCCACCAGGTTCGAATCTGCTTTTCCTGCTTTTACATGCTGCATTTGCATTTAGAAACTTTTCTGGAAAAAAAAATTAATTTTTTTTAAATGGCCAAAAACGAAAAACACCTATACACGAAACACAGCTAAACGCGGGTTGCCGCATTTAGATGCATTTGGTGTCTGAAAAATTGGAAACTTGGATGTCTGAAAACCTTTTTTTTGCTTTAGAAGAAACGCTGTTAAACGCAACTGCCTAAAAACCGAAATAAATGTACATGGTCACATAGGATAACATTGAATGAGTTCAGTTGAAAAAAGTGTCCAACTGCCTCTGAACATACGTTTAGCAGCATCCCGTGGGGCCTTGGGAACAAGGAAAACACCCACCCTCCTTAACATGCCCTTATATGCATAGTGAGCGTATCCCAAAATGGGATAAATATGTAATTATCACTAAAGTGAAACACTTACCCAGAATTACTGATGTTCTCGTTCAAAAGTTTTTATTTTATGTTAAAATAAATTACATGTACAGAATATAAGACAAATTATGTGATACCAGAAATAAAAAGTAGACATATTGAAGTACGGATGATACAAAGCAGAAGAATTTCAAGATATTCTCGTGGGAATAACAATAAATGGCCTTATATATTTTAGAATTTGCAAACATTCTTATAGCTGAGTTTTAAACATTTTAATCCCATGAAAATATAAATATGTCTAAAAGAAAATATGATTTTAAAGTTTTGACCATAACTTCTAAAGTATGTTTATAGTAAGTATTATATAGTAAGGGAAGAACATAAAAGGTATATAGGAGGGGAAGGGGAGGGAATAATTCTCCGGAGGAGGTTTTATGTATCAGCTAATGTTGTAATTCTATAAAAAATCTTAATCACCATAACAATAAAACTCGGTTGTCAATATTATCTGACGTATAATATTTAATCCAAGGTTTCCATATTATATCAAACTTTGTCATCTGGTTTTTATCTATAGTGTCCATTTTAGCATGGATGAAAGATTGATTCATTCTACGTTTGGTTTCTGCAATATTCACCACATCTGTTTTCCACGCATTGGTTATAGTCTGCTTTTCAGCTATCAGTGTAAGAATTAATTTGAATTGTTTCTGATTCAGAAAGGTTTGTTTTAAATTAAGGAGAGCTATAATTGGGTCTGGAAAAATTGGACGATCAAAAAATTTTGTAATTATCTTAAAAATCTTTTTCCAAAATTATTGTACAATTGAGCAATGCCACCAGGTATGTATATAGGTACCTTTTTCTGGACAGCCACGAAAGCAGAGGCCAGTGTTGTCTGTTGAGAATTTGGCGATTCTCGCAGGAACCAAATACCAGCGTGTGAGAACTTTATATGATGATTCAGACGCCAATATACAGTATTTATAGAGGAAGATTTTGTGAAAGACCATATGTTGGACAAAGACCTAGAATCGATCGTACAATCCAAATCTTTTTCCCTCTTGGCCACATATTTAGGTATAACACTATTAGAATTAGATATCAATTGTGTATACAATGATGTAATACAACCTTTAGCATGTGGTTCCTTGAGACAAAATCTTTCAAATTGAGAAATATTATGTAAGTTTACATTTAAATTGAGAAGAGGAGTATAAAAATTTTTGATTTGGAGATATCTGAATATTTCCGATTGTGGAAGCTTATATAATTCACATAGATCTGTAAAAGATTTTATTGATGTAGTTGAAGTTAAATTTATATAGACAAGTGATACCAGCCTTAGACCAAGCTTTAAAGGTTTTGGGATATTTCCAGGCTGGGTAAAAAGTTGGATTCTTGTGGAAAGATAATAGCGGATTTTGTGGAGATTGCAGACCATGTGAATTTCTATACCTATCCCATATAGATCGAGAGTGCTTAGAAATGGGGTTATTTATAGACTTACAATCCGCAGGTTGTAACCATAATATATTGTTTATAGGAAGAGGATCACAGTCTACGGCTTCAATGAGGACCCATAAAGGAATCTCTGTAGAAGAGTGATATTTTGTTAATTGAGATAATTGAGCTGCCTTATAATATATGTTAAAGTCTGGAAATCCCAAACCACCGCTTTGGGGAGAACAAGTGTTTTTTTTGTGAAGTCTGGGTTTTATTTTCCCCCAAGTAAATTTCATTACTTTTTGTTGAATCGGCCTAAGAAAATACGCAGGAATATGAAATCGGGAGAGTTCTGAATAAATATAAAAATTTCGGAAGAACAGACATTTTTATGATATTGGATTTTCCCAAACCATGATATCGGCTTTGATGACCAATTCGATAACGACCTTGTAATATTTTTTAATAGAGCTGGGTAATTAGCTGCAAATAAATCGGAGGGGTTAGGAGTAAACTGCACACCCAGATATGGGAGGCTGTGATCTACCCACTTAAAGGGTAGTGGATTTTGTAAATATTGTCTATCTTTCTCGACAAGTGAAATGTTTAATGCTGAAGATTTTTGAATATTGACCTTAAGAAAGGAGAATATAGTCTGCGAATAAACAGAGCTTATGATGAAAGCCACCCATTTCAATACCTGTTATAGTGGGTTCCATCCTAATTCTTTGTGCTAAAGGTTCAATGAGTAAAGCAAATAATGATGGCGGAAGTGGACATCCTTGACGAGTCCCCCTCAGTATATTAAACCTGTCCGATTTGTACCCTGCATATCTGATATAAGCTTTGGGATCTTGATACAAATTCGAGATCCATCCTAAAAAATGAGGGCCGAATCCCCATTTGGAAAGGGTATAGTTCATATATGACCATGATACTGTGTCAAAAGCTTTCATAATATCTAAAAGAAAACAAGTGGGAATACATCTTTTTTTTAGCGGCATGTGACAGGAGTGTTGCACGTCTAATATTATCTCCTGCTTGACGTAATGGAATGAAGCCCACTTGATCACGATGTATAAGATTGCCTATAATAGTATTTAATCTGTTAGCTAGAATTTTGGCTAAAATTTTTATGTCCAAATTTAGTAACGAAATAGGGCGATAATTAGGCCATATTGAATCGTCTGTGTGAGGTTTAGGGAGCGTACAGATAATTGCAGTTAGGGTTTCTCTTCTAAAAGAATGACCTTCCAAAAGGGAATTAAAAGTGTTTGTCAAGACTGGAGATAAGGTGTCTACAAACGTTTTGTAATAAAGCGCAGAAAAACCATCAGGACCTGGCCTTTTATTTAGTTTCAGATTTTTGATAACTTCAGATACCTCTATAATTGACACTGGTTCCTCCATTTCCATTTGTGTTTTAGATAGTGTCGGTAGAGATATACGAGAGAAAAAAATAATTCGCTCTAGAAGGGTCCAACTCATTATTAGAGTATACATTTTTTAATTGTGTTTTTGAATTTTTGTAATATTTTTAAAGGATTATTTGTGTTAATCCCCCTAGAGATTTTCAGATGTATCGGTTTCGTTGGGTTCTGGCAGGATTTTAATGCCCTTGCTAATAGTGTGTGAGGTTTATTTGCATTGATATAGAAATTGTGTTGTGATCTCTTGATGGTTTTATCCACTGCTTCAGTAAGGAATAGATCAAATTCCAATTTAGCTTTGTCAAGATTTATTTTAGATAAAGAAGGGTTATTTTGGAATGCTGTGTGACATTTATTGAAATTTGTTTCTTAATATCCATGTTGGATCTTTTTTTTTTTGGAATTATAGAGGCAACAGTCATGTAAAGCGCACTATGATCGGATCATGGAATGGGAATAATTTTTGTAGATATTTCTGGAATTAGCCCTATGGACATAAATATATGGTCTATCCTAGAGAATGAGCGATGAGGGAACGAGTAATGTGTGTATTGTCTCTTGGTTGGATTCAATTCTCTCCAAGTATCTACTAGGTTATGTTTTGTAATTAGTTTTGATAAGAGTTGTTTGTCTGCTGTATGACTGTGGGATTGGTGATTTTATCCAAAAATTGAAATATGGTCTGATTAGAATCTCCACATAGAATTGTAGTACCTATTTTGTGGTGTTCTATAGTTTGAAATGAGAAAGAAAAGAAATAGGATTTTTGTTAGGAGCGTAATATGATGTAATGGTGATGGCGGTATCAAGTAGGTGTCCTTTAAGAATCAAGTAATGACCTTCTGGATCCTTGATTTCCTTCATTAGTGAAAATGGTGTATTGCAATGGAAAGCTATAAGCATGCCTCGTTTTTTAGAGGCCGAAGCTGTGTATACTTGGGGATAGCCTTTACTGAAAAATTTGGGAGTGGATTGTGACGCAAAAAGAGTTTCTTGGAGGCAAACTATATGTGCTTTTTTGGATGAAAATGTGCGGAAGGCTTTAGCGCGTTTGTGTGGAACGTTTAGTCCCTGAGTATTTAATGATATGATGTTGTTGGTTTTTTTTTTTTTTTTTTTTTTAAATCAGAAAAGTTTTTATTAGAAAACATAATAATACAAGACACCCGTAACATTGACCGTGCAGCGCATCAATGTGCATAGTATTGAACCTGGATAACATACAAAATCTCCACATAGAGAATAAAGCAAAGGGATACAGTTATCTTGACCAAGCGTAACAGAGGCATTGGTAACAGACAAAATAAGGAAAGTAGTCATTTAAAACAGGACATCCTTGCAGAAAAGAGAAGGAAAAGCTTTCCATTTTTTTTTTTATAAAAAAGGAAGAAAAAAAAAGTAGGGGGGGGGGGGGAAGAGAGTCAGAAGCCCCTGAGTTGCAGCATACGGGAGTAGAAGCGTGCATGCAGCCCTCACACTAGCATTGTTCATCATCATGCCCTAAACAACTGTGTACAGAAGCTCGAAACAGGTAGTATACATCTCATGGTGAAGGTTGAGGTCGGGTCAACCCTGTAGCAACCTATTTTGAATGAACTGGTGCGGCGCCAGGCCTGGGAAGTCGAGCCAGTCTTGCCAAAGGTTATAGAATTTTTGGGGAGCGTTCCTATGTTGGTATGTCAGCTTCTCACGTATCGGCATTTTATTAACCTGATCAATCCACTGTTGCCTGTTGGGTACCCTGGGCGTGATCCATAGTTGGGCTATCAATTTCCGGGCTACATAAAGCATCCGGAGTATTCCCGTGTGCACGGCTGGGGTTGGGGTTTCTTCGTCCAGGGCTCCCAGATCACAGGATTTGTGGAACCGTAAATCTGAATACCTAAGTAATAGTCTCCAGAATCCCAGTCCAGTATCGAACCAATTTGGGACACCTCCAGAACATATGGAGAAGATCTCCATGGTCTCTTTTACATTTAGGGCACAAGGGAGAGTCCCGCAAGCCCCAACCATACAATTTGGCCGGCGTCCTGTAAGCTCTATGTAACAAATAAAGGTGTTTAAGTTTTTGGGAGGCTGACACTGAGACCAGGGGGGCAGAGGCAAGGCAAAGATCCCAAGTCTCTCCATCCATCGGTCCCAGATCTTCCTCCCATTTATGCCTACTTGGCAACGTGGTCGAATCCTGAAGCGCACCAAGGATAATGGCATATCCCTTTGAGATCATACCCTTTTTACTATCTGTCATTATGATTGACTGCACAACAGCATGATCTGTTAGAAAAAGCGGTGTGGTCCTGGACTGGATCTGCAAAGCATGCCGAAATTGGAGATACCTAAAGAAGTCATTGCGTGGTATTGCAAACTCCCCTTGTAACTCTAAAAAGGACTTGAGAACCGGGCCATTGTACAGTTGGGCCAGATATTCTATGTCTTTCACCCTCCAGCCGTGGAAACCCTTGAGCTTCAGTAACTGGTGATAATGAGCATTATCCCAAATAGGAGTAAGAGAAAAAACCCTGTATCTTCAACAACTACTTAACATACTTCCAGATTGTGTTCAATAGGACTACAGTTGGTGCCCCCCTAGGTAGATAGGGGAAACCTGCTTCTAAGTTTGAGAATGCTATACAGCAGTGAACCGGGGAGTCTAGTAACCTCCGAATGGGGTCCAGTGGGTCTTCCAGGCCCCACCCACCGAGCTGCTGCAATTGGGAAGCTAAGAAATGGGCCCTGGCATGCGGAACTGCCAAGCCCCCCCGCCTCCTTACCATATTGCAATGTCCTCAGACCAATTTTGGCAGTTTTTTTACGCCAGATTAACTCCCGGAACTGGGAGTCTATTTTATCAAACCAGTGCTTGGGGATCCACACCGGGGAATTATGGCAGATGTATAATAACTGG
The DNA here is from genome assembly GCF_037356315.1 of Lithobates pipiens. NCBI lineage: Eukaryota > Metazoa > Chordata > Amphibia > Anura > Ranidae > Lithobates > Lithobates pipiens. The sequence continues at coordinate 279,823,734 of NW_027507764.1, forward strand.
GGAGCCCATACCATTTTTATAAGATTAGCCCGCCCCACCACAGATAGTGGCAGATTACACCAAGCCTTGCACTTTTCCCTAAATTTAGTCAGCAAAGGTACCAGATTTAGGGGGACATATTGGGAGACCTCCCGGGAGACCTGCACCCCCAGATATCTAAAAGTGGGCACTATCTGAATCATAGCTGCACAGTCAGGGAGGGGGGCCGATAAAGGATCCAGGGGCAGTAATACCGACTTAATCCAATTTATAAAAAAGCCAGACAGAGCCCCAAAGTCATTAGGTTCATGGTTGCCGTCAGGGAGCCTTGCGTGTCACCTAGGTATAATAGGGTGTCATCCGTATACAGTGACACCACGTCCACTCCCGTAGATCAGTTAAAGCCCACAATACGGTCATCCCCCCCCCTTATTCTAGCTGCGAGAGGCTCCAGTGCTAAGGTGAACAACAAGGGAGATAGAGGGCAACCCTGTCTAGTACCACGAAACAGTGGAAAGGGCTCCGACGTTGTAGAATTAACCCGGATCTTAGCTGAAGGTTTAGCATAAAGTAATTTGACCCAATTAACGAACCTCTCGCCCAGGCCCATTTTCTCCAAAACCTTCCACAGGTAAGGCCACTCGAGGCTGTCGAAGGCCTTAGCCGCGTCTAGTGAGAGGATGGCCTGATTACCGGAATTCAGTACGGAGATTTGAATATTCAAATAAAGACGTCTAATATTTTGTGCCGTGGATCCCGTGGGTATGAAGCCTGACTGGTCGCTATGCACTAAACTCTGAATAACTCGCGATAGTCTGGTTGCCAGGACTCTAGCTAATAGTTTAACATCTGTCGTAAGTAGAGAGATGGGTCGATAGGAATCGGGGGACGTGGCCTCTTTACCCGGTTTTAATATCACAATTATGACTGCTTCATTCATGGAATCTGGGAGTGTGCCAGATTCTAGCGCACTATTAAAAACCTTCAAAAATGTTGGTAATAAAGTAGCTGCATATCGCTTATATACCTCAGTGGGAAGCCCGTCTGCTCCTGGACATTTGTTGTTGTCGGTTTGTTCTAATGCTAGAGCAAGTTCACTTATGTCAATTGGGGCATCCAACATACAGGCGTCTGAAGCAGATAAGCGAGGTAGCTCACTCCTTGCCAGAAAAGCATCTATCTCCTCTGCACTGGGGTGGACCTTGGAGGTATAAAAATCTGCGTAAAACGAACGAAAGATTTGCAATATGGTTGGGGTGTCCGTATGGATAGTCCCCTGTGCATCACACAGAGAAGAAACCACCGGGGCGGAGCCCTGGGCCCTCGCCAGTATTGCCAGCATGTGGCCAGTGGACTCGCCCTCCTCAAAATGCGTTTGCTGCAAAAAAAATCTCTTGTTTTCCGCTAGCTGGAGAGCAAGCTGAGTAGCCATAGCCTGGGCTCCCAGCCAGACCTGTCTGGTGGTGTCTGAGGGGCGGTTGACATATTGGTCTTCCGATTCTCTAAGTGACTTGCAAACCTCTTTCCCAGGCCTTGGTGTTCGTTTTAATAGCATTAATGATAGTGATGAACTGACCCCTTTAAAAAGGCCTTCGCCGTGTCCCAAACCGTACCCAAGGAGGCAGAACCGAGATTGTCCCGCAGAAAAAACTTAAGATTGTCACTAATGGGATCGGGCAAGGGAAAAAGCGCCAGCCAAAAAGGATTCAATTTCCACTCCCTAGGGCTAACATCAGTGGACAGTTTAAGTTCAACCCAAAAAGATGAGTGATCAGAAATGTGTCTATCCTCATAACCGGAGTCTACAACCAATGGGAGTAAAGCAGCATTCCCCAGCCCCAGGTCAATGCGCGACAGGCTCCCATAAGCAGTAGAGCAGCACAAGTAACGCCTGACCAGGGGATGAGAGGTCCGCCACACATCTGCCAAGCCAAGTTCGGCTAGTAGGTCTGCAAAGGGGGTATCACCAGTAGGACGAGAAGGCATGGGAGGGGGGATGGGTATCTTGTCCCACTGGTGATTTAGATAATTGTTAGTCACCCAGCGCCAACAAGGGGACAGTGGGGTGTGGGGCCATGAACTTGACCAGACATCTGAGAGCCTCAGCTGAGTAAGGGGGTGGTATATAGATATTAGCATTAATGCATACCCGATGAGCAAATTTACCCAATAGAAATATATACCTTCCCCCTGGATCAATGAGTTCTTGAGAACAAGTGAAGCGGGCATCCTGACGAATCAAGATACTCCTCTAGCAAATGCAGAGAACGTGGAGTGGAATTGAGTAGGGTATACCCTTGGGCTAAGACTAGGTATATGATCTGGGGGAAAATGAGTTTCCTGCAGACAAACGATTTCTGGACCCATGACCTTCAAATGTCGCAGGACCACCAAACGTTTCACAGGATTGCTCAGCCCCCTAACATTCCAGGAGAGGCACTTAACGGTTGTCGACATTATGAAAAAACATAAAAATGTGCATACCCAGCATAAGTATTAACAGTATTAGGGTAAACATACAGATATTACTAGACCAAACAACCCAGGTACAGTCAACACTTACACTAAAATACCCAGGCAGGAAAAGTAAGGGTCTCCTGCCATAGTCCCCGAACCAGATCGTGAGGGTGATGTCACTGCAGTGAACAAGAGATTGCGTAGTCAGAGGGACTCTGTAAAACAAAGGGGAGGGAAAGGGAAGCATAAAAAAACAACAAAAACAAAAAGTGTGAGATAAGGAAGTCAGTGGGAGAGCCAACCAGGCTCTTGACCTGCAAAACAAAGGTGTAACACGGCCCCAACTCCACTATTGGGGGGGGGGGGGGGCACGGAAACACCCAGGGAAAACATTCCCAGGTAACAAAAGGGGTTTCACCCGAACAAGCAGCAGAAGTCTATTCTTAGGTAGAAGTTGTATCTGTGTTCTTTTCACTCCGCCGAGTCTGCATGTAGATAGTCCCTCTTAGAAGGAATCATCCGGAACTGAAATTAAACAGGAGGCCGTTGGTGTCTGGCATCTTTAAGAGCTTTATCCTCCCGGTCCAGCCATTGTACGGCCACAGCAGGGCTTTCAAAAAAGTGGGTAGAGCCCAGGGTGGTAACTCTAAGTCGAGCCGGGTACAGCATGCCATATTGGATATTAAGATCCCTGAGCCTCTTTTTGACTTTAATAAATGTTGCCCTTCTCTGTAATTCTGCTGAGAAGTCAGGGAACAGCGATATTCTGGCATTATCAATCACCATCTTGTCAGAAAATCCCCTTGCCTTGGAGAGTACAGCATCCCTGTCTTTGTAGTTGAGTAACTTAAAACAGGAAGGGCCGGGGATGGTTACCCGGGGGTAACGGGCGGGAGGGCACCCTGTGGGCCCGCTCCACAGCAAAGAGGGGGGAGAAAGACTCTCTACCAAACGTTGAGATCAACCAATTCTCAATAAAGTCCACTGGATTTTTGCCCTCAGCCCTTTCCGGTATCCCCAGGGCACGCACATTATTGCGCCTCATGCAATTTTCCATTTCATCGAGTCGCATAGCATGCTGTTCAGTGATATGGCAATTAAATCTCGTCCCTCTGCATAGGTATCATGTCACCCTCAACTGTGCTCAATCTCCCTTCCAGGGCAGAGGCCCTCTCTCTGAGTTTTTGCATATAATGGCGAACAAATGTAATTTCAGCCTTCACACCTTTGATATCAGCAGAAAGAGCAGTTATAGAATGATTGCATGAGGTGACCGCAGTAAATGTCTCTCAGCGTGGGTTCTGTCACATCAGCAGCAGGAGAATGGGTTTGCAACCCAGGGATATCGCCATTGGGGGTACTCACTGAGTTCCACACCGCGGGGAATCCGTCAGCATCCTCCAGGGGGAAAGTGTCATCAGCGTCCGGAGACCCCCGAGGGTAGCCCTCAATATGGGCTGGCCAGCCAGGGCTTCCTTGTAAGACTTTCCTCCATACAGGAGTTTCTGTGCGCCCTCCTTGTAGCAGTCTTTCGCCGTGCGCCGGCGCCATCTTGGTCAGGGGGGTCCGTCAGGGCCTTGCTCCCATTATGTCTCCTAGACATGTCCGCTGTCTTGCGGCGAGTGGTGGCAGAGCCCGCTCGTCACCCGGTGGAGCAATCCTGGGGTGTATCGCTGACCGAGGGAGGCCTGGGAAGGATGGATGCACGGATGGCCGGCAGAGCTCCAGGAACACACGTCCTTCTACATTCGCTGCTAAGCCACGCCCCCAATGATATGATGTTTAATGGGGCCATGGAGTTGGGAAAAGTAAATATATGTTGGTGTTTATGTTAGAACGTGTGTCATATAAGAAATTATTTGTCTCCAGAGTATAGGGGAGGGAGGGGAAAGGAGATAATGACTGAAAAAGAAAATACAATTAATATACAATATTGAAATATATCTTAACATATCTATGTTCTTAATGTGTCCGTTGGGAGGAGAAAAACTCTCCCTCCAATGGTACATGAGCCACTGTCAACTGCCCAGTGTACACCGAGCTGCTGAGGGTAGCAAGAGTGGGTGCAAGGAACTTCCCTGCAGAACACCAAGAGCCAATCATATAATTTCATTTTTCAAGCAAAAAATAAAAATGTAAGATTAAGGCAACCTCAGAGACAAAGAGAGAAAAAAACGGTTATAATAAGGTGCCTAAATTATTAGGAACATTTCTTAAATAAGATTATGATAAAAATATTGATTGGAAGTCAGAGAAAAAACTCGGCAGTAGCCATTCTGTTGAAAAGGCAAGATAGTAGCCTCAGTACAGGTGTTTATCAGTCCATAGTGTCAGCCAGATCTGGATCCGGAGGTGGAGATTGTATGCGACTTCTTTTCTGTGGATTGTAGTCTTCTCTTCTGGAAGCAGAGGAGGGATTATCAGCATATGAGGATGATTTTTGGCGTGTGTCCGCAGCATCTCTTGATGTGTTTACCATTCCTAGTTTCTGTAAAGTAGTTTGCAGGTCCTTAGCTGTTCGGCACATATATTTGCGACTTTGGAAAGTAAAATGCACTGAGAAAGGAAAGCCCCATTGGTAGATTATGTAATTTCGCTGTAATATTTGCAGTAGTGGTTTCAGGGTTCTTTTGTTCATTGTAATTTGTGAGAGGTCTGTGAATAATTGATATTTATGACCCTGAAAAATTAGGGGATCTTTATTTCTAGCTGTATTTAGCAGTAGTTCCTTAGTGCGGTAGAAATGCAATTTTGCGATAATGTCACGGGGGAGGACCATCTGTTTTCTTTGGTGCTAGGGCTCTATGAACCCGGTCCATTTTAAGACGCTCTAGTGGGATAGCTGGTTGTAATTCTTGAAAGTGCAGTAATAGCACCGTTTAAATCAGTCACAGATTCGGGTATTCCTCTAAAACGTATATTGGAGTGTCTTGTGCGATTTTTTAAATCCTCCAATTTGGATTGTAATATGTAATTTTCCTCTTTAAGAAAATCTATTTCTGAGGCAATGTTAGATGTATAATTTTCCAGATCGTCTGCTCTACTTTCCAGTGCTGATGTACGCTGACCAAGCTCTCTAATTTCTTTAAGTTTTGTGGTGATGGTATCTGCAGTGGATTTTAGTGATTTTTGAAGCAGATTTTCTATTTGTTTCAGCGTTACAGGAGGGGATAAGTATTTTTGTGTGGAAAGTTCTAAATTCTCCAGAACTGACATATTCTTCTCAGGTATTTGGTTAGAGAGACTATGTGCCTTTAATGAGAGAATATCTTTATGTAAAGCAGCAGAAGGGGCTGTCTGTTTGTTCTCCTCACTGTGTCTCCCCTCAGAGGGGGAGGGTTTCAGTGCCATACTGCTGTATGTGTGAGGCGGCGCTTTCTTGTTAATTTTCTGCCTCCTGAGTCTCCTCTGACCCCCCCCCCCCCCCGAATGTCACCTATGTAAGGTATGGATATTTATCTACCGTTTGGTGCGGAGGGTCAAGTTACCTCTGCCGTTATATGGCTCTGTTGTCCTGCTGAGAATGGAGCTCTAAGCCAGCATTACCGCTCGGCTCCGCCTTCTCCCTCCGAATTACTGATGTTCAATACATAGCCACATGTGAGATGGAGTATGCTATGAGGAATGTGGTGCGGGATGGCCAGCCAGGGGTCCCTTAGTGACAGTCTTATGCCAAAGTTGTTACATAGTCAGGAGACCTATATAGGGCAGGAAGTGGAGTCTCTCCAATGGCATGCAAAGTTGCCGATTTAATGTGTCCAGATGGGGAGAAACTAAGTTGGTGCGGACACTGCGTCATAGGGAGTGGGCCGTGACACGGCTTCTGTGTCACCCCCTGTGTGGCAAATTGGCACATCACAGGGGCGACACACCACCTACCTTGCTATGGGCCAATCACCCGCCGGCGGAAACAGAAAGACATGTCAAACCTTGTCCCTCTCAACGAAGTGGAAGGCCAGCTCAGTCAACCAATCAGGGAAACCATGGAGCGGGGGAAAAAATAAAATTCCAGCCACAAGAGCATACAAACATGTCTCTATACTGGTTCAGCACATTAACAAGGGATCACTATGACTGCCAACCTAGACAATATCCACGTTTATGAATCACACAGACAAATCAGTAATTTCAGGAAAACAAGTGAAAAACTGAAAATTTATGTCAAATACTTACCGTAATTTTCCTTTCCTGATGGACTCCATGGCAGCCTACGTGTGGGTTTAGTCCCACCTCCATTACCCTATAGGACGACACTCCCATAAATCTTTGCTCCCTGCCACAGGCCGTGTTCGGTAACTATCCTACTCCAGCCATTTGGGAGGGAACTCCTGCTGCCATGGAGTCCATCAGGAAAGGAAAATTACGGTAAGTATTTGACATAAATTTTCCGTTTTCCTGACAGACTCCATGGCAGCCTACGTGTGGGAAATAACTCGCCAAGACACACCCGGGTGGGCAAAAATGCTGCTTAACAAAGATTTATTTGACACCGTTAACTGACAAAACTTTAACTCCAAAATAAACTGAGGATAAAGCCGCTGGCTCAACACAATAATGAGACATAAAGGTGTGAATGGAAGACCACGAGGCCGCCCTGCATATCACGTCAGGAGCCACATGGCGAGAAGCTGCCCATGAGGTAGAAAGACTTCTGGTCGAATGTGCCATCACCGCCTGAGGAGGAGCCAAGCCCTTTTCTCTGTATGCCCACTGGATTGCTTGAACTATCCATGCTGCAATTGCCCTGACTGATGCTCTAGTGCCCTTGTTCTTTCCACAGAACAGAACGAACAGGAAGCCCGACTGCCGGAACGGAGCTGTAGCTTCCAAGTAGAGCTTTAATGAGCGTCCAACGTCAAGAGGATGAATTTCCGAGGAATCCGAGGATCTGAATAAGGGTAGAGAGATTTGCTGATTATCATGAAAAACCGAAGTGACCTTAGGGTTTGACCCCAACATTGGAACTAGGACCACTCTGTCCGGAAAAAAGGTTAGAAAAGGCTCCTTGACTCCCAGAGCTTGAATTTCTGACACTCGTTTCGCTGAGGTGACTGCCACCAGGAACGCGGTTTTCAAGGTGAGTTCTCGGATGGAGAGATCCTTACTGAGCAGAGAAAAGAAGTCCAGGACTAGAGGCAGATCCCATTTAGGGAATCTGGGTTTTCTTTGGGGTCTCAATCTTATTGCACCCTTGAAAAACTGCTGGATAAGGGCATGCCTGGCCCACTGAACCCCTGTAAAAGCAGAAATAGCCGAAACTTGAACCCGAAGGGAGCTAACTGATAAAGGTAAGTCCAAGCCTGATTGCAGGAACCCCAACACATCTTGAACTGTGGGTGAAACATAGGAACTGGTTCTGGAGGACACATAAGAAACGAACTTGGCCCAGATTCGTTCATACACCTTATTAGTGCTTCTTCTCCTTGCACTTAGGAGAGTGGGAATGGCTTCCTTAGGACACCCTAGAGCTTCCAGCCTTCCCCTCTCAAGAACCAGACCTTCAGCCGAAGGTGAGCCAGACATGGATGGAGAACCGACCCTTGGGAGAGAAGGTCCCGTCTGGATGGAAGAGGAACCGGGTCCCGAAAGCTGAGGAGGGATAGGAGAGGAAACCAGGGCCTGTTGGGCCAGTACGGGATTATTGCCAATACTTCTACTCCTTCCCATCTGAGTCTCTTCAGGAATTGGAAGATGATTGGCGTTGGAGGAAAGGCATATGCCTTGTGGAATCGCCACTGCTCTGTTAGGGCATCTATCCCGTAGGCCTGCGGATCCTTGAACCTTGAATAGAACCTTGTTAGCTTCTTGTTGAAATGAGAGGCGAATAGGTCCACTTCTGGAGACATCCCCAGGGATAGAACCCACTGAAACACCTCTTCGTGAAGGGTCCATTCGTTGTTGTTCAAGTGGACTCGTGATAGAAAGTCCGCCTGGACATTGAGGACTCCGGGTACATAGGCTGCTGTTAGGTTGGACAGGTTCCTTTGGGCCCAACGCATTATTGGATCCACTTCCTTCAGCAAAGACCGACTTCTGGTGCCCCCTTGCTTCCTCACGTAAGCGACCGCAGTCGTATTGTCCAGCCTGAGGACTACAGATGCACCCACTATCAGATGTGGAAATGCCAACAGCGCTAGGAAGGCTGCTCGTAGTTCCAACACATTCGACACTATTCCCCGAGAGGGAAAGTCCCAAATGCCCTGAGCCACTTCCGAAAGACAATGTGCCCCCCAGCCCTTGTTGCTGGCATCTGACGTTACTGAGATCCATTTGATTGGCAGAAGAGAATGACAATTCAGTAGATTCTCCCGACGAAGCCACCAAAGGAGGGAACCTCTCATGGTCTGAGTAACTTCGATGGACTGGGCCTTCTCTCCCGACCATTGACGGAGAAACCCCACCTGAAAGGGGCGCATCCTCCATTGTGCCCACTTCACCATCGGTATCGTAGATACCATGGTGCCTATGATCTTTAGGCAATGAAGAGCACTGAGATGAGAAGAGGAGAGAGCTAGGTGGATCCTGTCCCGTACTACTGCAATCTTCTCCTCGGGCAGAGAGATGGTACCTTTTGCCGTGTTGAACAGGGCACCGAGGAACAGGAGAGACTGTGTAGGAACCAACTGGCTCTTCTCTAAATTCAGGAGCCACCCGAATTCTTTGAGGGTTGCAATGACTTGATCCCTGTGGCTCAAGAGACAATCCTTGTCCTGAGCGAGAAGAAGCAGATCGTCTAGATAATGATGAATCCGGATCTTTCTGATTCTCAACAAGGCTACAACTGCCAGAAGGACCTTCGAGAAAGTGCGAGGGGAGGTTGACAGACCGACAGGAAGGCAAGTAAACTGTAAATGAAGCTGGCCAATGGAAAAACGAAGAAACTGTTGGAACTCTGTGGCCACCGGGACGTGAAAATAGGCGTCTTTGAGGTCTATTGAGACAAGCCAGTCCCCTGGCTGCACTGATTGTTGAATCGTGGACAGCGTTTCCATTTTGAACTTTTCCTTTTTTATGTAGTGATTTAGATGCGTCAGGTCTATTACGGGCCTCCATGTACTGTTCTTCTTCTGGACCAGGAAAAGAGGTGAATACATTCCCCCGCCGCGCTGGACATCTGGAACAGGAATAGCGGAGCCTTGATCCAACAAAGATTTTATGTAAGTTAGAAGAATTTGTCTTTTTTTCTTCCGACTTTGGAATGGATGTGGGAACACACTTGAGTTTGGGTACACTGCTGAACGTCCACGTGTGTCCGGATGAAACCGTCCTGACGGTCCAAAAATCCTGGATCAAGGCCGCCCAAACGTGCCGAAAGTGGAACAAACGTGCTCCTACCCGGACCGCCTGGACGGGCTTGATCTCAAAAGGACTTAGTCGGCTCCTTCTCCCCCATTGAACTGCTTTTCGCAGACTTCTTGAGAGATGTCTGTCTGGACCTCCAAGATCTGGAAAATTCCCGTCCAGGCCTGTAAGTGCGTGCCTCCCTAGCACGATCTTGAACCTGCTTCCTAGGGAACGATCTTCTTTGATTCTGCAGGCGTCTATCCTGGGGGAGAAACCCCGACTTTCCCCCAGTGGCTCGAGTTATGGCACTATCCAGCTTATTGCCGAAAAGGAAGGAACCATCAAAAGGAATACGGCACCAGACCTGCTTAGAAGCGGGATCGGCCAACCAAGGACGGAGCCAAAGGGCATGCTTGGCAGTTACAGATGAGAGCATAACTCGAGCCACCAGATGGATAATGTCTATCGAGGCCTCCCCCAGGAAAGCTGAGGCCAGTCTCATTTCCTGAATGGGAGAACTCCTGGCCAGATCTTCAGAAACATTCCTGAGTGAATCATCAACGTTATTGGACCAAACCTCCATTGCTCTAGACAGAGCCGCTAAGGCCAGAGCCGGCTTACAGGCCATGCCAGCCTATAGATAGATCCGCTTTAGGTCAGAATCAATTCTCCTATCCAAAGCGTCCTTAAAAGAGACCGTGTCTTCAAGGGGAAGGGTCACATGTCTGCCCAATCGCATTACTGCTGCGTCCACTAGAGGGGGAGACTCCAAGTTCTTAACCTCTTCTTCCTTGAAAGGATAAAGTCTCTGAATCTTAGATAGAAGAGAATTCTTTTTCTCTACCTTACTCCACTCATCTGAGATCACTTCTCCCAGTTCTGAGAGGAAGGGGAAGCTAATACTCTCTTTCTTCAATTGTTTGAAAAATTTTCTTTGTTTTGCCGGGGCCACTACCGGCTCTTCCCAGCTCAATGTTTCCTTAACGGCTTTGACCAAGGGAGGGAGCAGGGCAAAGTCAAAACCTGAACCAGACTCTTCCTCCTCAGATTCACTCTCTGAGAGGACAGCAGATGGATGGCTAGGCAACGAGGAATCCCAAGTGTCCTGTGCCTGAGCATCCCTCCCCGGAGACCTTGGAGACTCTATGGGAGACAACTGGGGGGCTTCAAACTTCTTAAGACTGTCTTTAACCAATCTTTCCACCATAGACCTTAGCTGTTGGTCAGAGTCACTCCTTTCACCCGTTGCTTTAACATAACAGGCGTCACAAAGGGACTTGTCAGCAGGAACCTGCGTCTTGCACCCCCAGCATACACCTTCAGCTACGTGACTTGGGCCAGCTGTTGAAGGGCGGGAAGATTCCCGGCTACGGAGACTGGTTCTCGCAGGAGAATCACGTCGTCTGGACCTGGAAGAGGAATGCCGGCGGTGGGACTTAGACGAGTCGCTTCCTCGGTGAGAACTTCATCGTTGAGTAGACCTAGAAGGGCTGTAGAACAAAACCAGCAGTGTTAGTGGAACATTCCCTAATGGTCCACTGCTTCCCCCCCCCCCCCCGGCAGGTAACCCCAAAGAAGTACCTTCTCCGAGAGGGCTGGCCACTAGCAGGCGGTGAGGCATCCAAAGGATTCATCAGGGCTGGAGAAAAAACAGCCTAATTTAAATACAGAAAACAGCTTAAGGAGGCAGAGAAAAAACTGATCCCCTAAAGACACATACCTAAAACTGAAGAATCAGAGCTCAGGAATGGTGCTGCAGGCTTCACAAACATCCCAGGGATACTACAAGCTGTTTTCCGTTTTTAAATTCGCCGCCAAAATGACGTCACAATTTTCGTCACTAAAACGCTAGTGCGCATGCGCGAAGCCCGCATCGCGCATGCGCGAACCAAGCCTCGTCCTCGCTCCGGTCTCGCGCATGCGCAGAACGACCGAGCGGCGAATGAGGAAGTAACTGGGCAGCTGGAACGCACGGAAACAAGCCGCCCAAGCCAGATACACCGCGCGGCGCTGTATGGGGACACGAAAAACAGGGGGACACTGCAAAAAAGAAAGCAGACAACAAGACAAATAAAGGCTGCCATGGAAAGAAAACGGCTCACCACTCCAGTAGACGGACACCAGCCGAGGTAGGTCCCCACACATGCCGGACTTCTGAGAGGAGGAGGGGGGGGAAGTTGGGGGCGAACAGTCACCTGCTAGTAGCAAGGCTCACGACTTAAAACGCGGTTTCACCTGTCAGTGACCAGGCATACACCTCTTCAGCGCCTCTTCCATATGCCCCTTTTCCATACTCCGCTAGTAGCTAGAGCTTATTGGAAATTTGCATCTTCCAAGTCGCACGGCCGGTCCGTATCGCAGAAATAGTAAGTCTTCAGGGTAAAAAGACACATGTTAGGTCCTATGGAGGAGGACAAAAAAAGAACACGGCCTGTGGCAGGGAGCAAAGATTTATGGGAGTGTCGTCCTATAGGGTAATGGAGGCGGGACTAAACCCACACGTAGGCTGCCATGGAGTCTGTCAGGAAAGATGGTTTATATAATGGCACATTCATATATAGATTATAAGAGCTTAATTGTATGACGTGCAGACCTACCCATATCCATTAGAGGGCAGCAGCTGACTGTTTGTATGTGGTCTTTAACATGTAAACAAAGGACTAAACCAGGGGTAGGTAACCTTTTGAGCACAGTGTGCCGAAAAATGTTTATAAAGAAATTGAGCGTGCCGATTTTTTTTTTTTTTATTGATTTTTTTTCTGCCACAACCGTGAACACTTTCGGGGAGACTTAAATCAACTCTACGACTCATCGTAGTCCGTACTCGTTTCAACATCATTGTAGCAGTTATCTCTCACGTATATGTGTAGACTTTTTTTTTTTGCACTTTAGTCTACAGATACTTTTCACATTATACCTGTATTTACAAAATATTAGCTCACCCTCCCTAGGTCTCTCCATTTATCTAGTGTCCTGCCTATTCGGCCCGTAATCCTGTTATGTTTCTGGCATCCTTTCAACATATCTCGATGTTTGTTGGTATTTTTCCTAATCTTTCCATCTCTTTACACACCCCATTTCACCTATTTCTCCACTGTACTTTAAATACTCCAAATGATATATTTCTCTTGTATTCACCCACTGAAACAGCTCCTCTCTGTAACTAAATGGGGTTGTTAGCCTGTCACTAGGAGAACTAGGAAAAATTGTAGTACAATACACAGAATTATCAATTCTGCCCAGGGGGCGGACCCTGTGCTAACAACCCTCCCTGCTGCCCCAGCAGACTCAGTTTTATTTTGCATAGTGTAGGAGAATGATCTAGGAACCCTGTGGGCCTTTTGGTCCATTTTTTTGATGCAGGATTTATGTTTTTTGCACAAGATAGAAGATCCCAGGATCTTTTATCATCAACTGCCAGCTGGGAGACAGGCTGGTTGCGTTATCCTTGTAGTCCCCCCAGTCCGGCTATCAAGTGTGTGCACGTCGCAGCTAAGGCTCGGCAGGCCACAACATACCTCAGCTCCAGAGGTGGTTGGTGAGCTTCAATGCTACGGGGTATACATATGACCAGGCTACGGATGTCTGGATCACAGTATATCAGGCCAGCAGCCATCCTGTAACTGCGCAAGAGCGGGTCTGTGATGGAATGTCTCCCAGCTCTTCAGGACTGGTAAGTACGGCTCTCCCTCCCTCGGGGGGCTGCGAAGCTGGACATTCCCTGGGAGGTCGATTCGAGGGCCACCTCACCTCCTTCTCTTCTCTCCCACGTCCCTATCTCCCCTCCTTCCCCCCCCTCCAGAGAGGCGGCTGCATGTGCTGCGGGCGGTGTGTGTGTGTGTGTGTGTGTGTGTGTGTGTGTGTGTGTGGTTTGCTGGGTCTCTCACCTATGGGGGGGTCTGTACGGCTGGTGATGGTCCTGGTTTGGGGGGGGTCCCAAAAGGTGCCTGTGAAGGTTTTCTTGCTGGTTGAAGGCAGCGCTGTTCTATGATTTTTCTGTCGCCTCATGGCGCTGTCTGGTGGCCATTTTGACTGTGGGCAAAGCAGGTTCCCCTTGTGAGCCTCAGTGGCCATTTTCTATGGGATTGTCCTATTAGTTGCATTGGCGGCCATTTTTTTGAAGCCCGAGCGCTCTTGCAGTTCTCTTGTGGCAGCTTCACATGTTCTCTCACATGCTTGTTCCTGTGTCCACGGTGTATACAGGGCGGTGGATTGCCTTTTCCTGAATGCTGGTGCAGGCTCTGCAGATCGTTTCACCGCTATTTTCTACAGCTGCTCCCGACACGTTTCTTCACTCTGCAACTGGGTAACCTCCTGGGGACTACAGCCATGGCTAGTAACAATCACAGAATGCCCCAGGGTGGTGAGTCTGGCGCTAGGAACCCCCCCCCAGGTGGCAGCAGGAGGGTGGGACCTTCACTATCCTAAGTTCCCTTACAGGTGGCAGACAGGTTAGGGTCAGCATGGCTTCAGCAACTGGTGTTTATTCCCCCGAAATCCAGGCTATTGCAACCGGGTCACCAGCGGATAGAACTGTGCCCATGGACAGCCTGACAGCGGTCCTTAATTCCTTTGTTGCAAAAATAGAGACGGTGCATGGAAGGAAAGGTGCGCACAAAAGGCCCCTCACCCCATCCACTGGGGAAAGCTCTGAGGCAGACTCAGGTCAGAGCAGGGGTCACGAGCCGCAGCAGGGCCTGTCAGACGAGGCTGACCAGGACCGTTCGGACAGTGAGGATGATTCCCCGTCTGGGTCGGGGCACGACAAAGTGCTTGTTGGAGCACTTATCACAGCTGTGCATGATACCCTGAAGATCCAGGAGCCAGCGGATCCCTCTGCTGATGTATCAATCCTTTTTGGGTCCCGCAAGCCAGCACGTTCACCTAAGGTGTTCCCATATCGGACTTATTTTGACAAGTTCATCTACAGGGAATGGGGTCGGCCGCAAAGGACCTTTTTGGTCCCCAAAAACATGGCGGTGCGTTACCCCTTTGAGGAAAGCCTTCTCAAGAAATGGTCGGCTCCTCCAGTCGTGGACCCCCCCCACCCGGTTGAGGGGACTCCTGCATTCAAGGATCCCATGGACAGGAAGGCTGAGGCGATGGCTCGTTCCTTGTTTATGGTTGTGGGGCCGGCCGTGCGCTCTGTACTGGCATCTGCACTGGTGTTGCAGACACTGACTGAGTGGGCAAAACTTTTGCACCATGAATTGGGAGAGCAGCAGGCCTCTCCAGTCTGCGTGGAACTGGGAGACCAACTAGTGAAAGGCCTTAAGTACGTTTGACGCGGCCCTGGATACTCTCCCTCTGTTATCCAGGGCTTCAGTGTCAGCTGTCGTGCTGAGGCGTCTGATTTGTCTAAAATGCTGGTCTACTGACCAGGCATCAAAGAAAGCCCTGACGGATCTTCCCTTGGCGACCGGCTCTTTGGAGCTTCATTGGATGACATTATCAAAAATGCCACGGGTGGTAAGAGTACACTACTCCCACAGGCCAGGAAGGCTAAGGAGCCACGCCGCAGGCAAGGGCGCTCTTTTTCCGCTCACAAGCAGCTTTTTCGTCCGCCCGGTGCTTCAACAAAACGTTCCCAGCCCAACAGGACGTCCACGGTCAAAAGCATCCCTGGAACAGCAAGCCTAACAAGCCTAACAAGCCTGCGAACAAAAGTACCACTTCTCGGGTGGGGGGTCACCTTCAGGAGTTTGCAGCCCGGTGGACCTCCCGGTTATCCGACCAATGGGTCTGCGACCTGATTTCCATAGGCTACAAGATAGTTTCTCTCTTGGCCGCCAAACAGATTCTTCCCCACCAGCATACCCGCATCCCTGGTTCGCCGGGAGGCCCTGTTGCAGTGAGGGATTTGCTGACTCAAGGGGTGATTGTACCAGTTCCGGACTCAAAACACTTCCAGGGGTTCTACTCAAATCTGTTTGGAAGTACCCCTTCCTTCTTAGGAACCACAATCTTGGACTTGAAAGCCCTCAATCACTTTGTGAATGTGCAGAGGTTCAGAATGGAATCAGTTCGCTCATTAGTCGCTGCACTCCATCAAGGGGACTCCCTGGCATCCTTGGACATCCAGGATGCATACCTGCACATTCCCATAGGCCTTCGGCATCAAAAATTTCTGCGTTTGGCAGTCAGGGAAGCCCACTACCAATTTGTGGCTCATCCCTTTGGCCCGGCATCAGCCCCCCGAGTCTTTACCAAAGTACTGGCTCCCGTATTGGCGTTGCTGCGACCATGCGGAATAGCTTTCGGGGGTTACCTAGACTCTCTCCTCCTGAGAGCATCTTCCGCCTCAGAATTAGAGGAGCATATGGCAATCACCATGCAGACTCTGCAAGAATTTGGGTGGCTGTTGAACCTAAAGAAGTCGGTGATTGTACCGACCCAGCGTCTGGAGTACCTAGATTTACTATTACTATTTACTATTGGACTCCAGGGAAGCGAGGGTTTTTCTCCCCTCAGACAAATTTCAGACTCTCAGACCTGCGGTCAAACTACTGATGAACCGCAAGTGGTCGTCGCTCGCCTTTGCATGCAAGTACTGGGGCCCATGATAGCCTCTTTCGAGGCAGTACCTTATGCCCAGTTCCACACCAGAGTTCTGCAGAAGGAGATTTTGACAAAATGGGACAAATCTCCGTTGTCCCTGGATTGGCAGATCCAGGTGAGCCAGCCAGTCAGGGTCTCTCTGATCTGGTGGTTGAGGTCCCTGGTGATTCTGTCAACCAGAGGCTCAGGGCCTCTGGTTGACAGAAGAATCCAAGTTGCCGATCAATCTGCTCGAGTTGGGAGCGATCAGGCTGTGTCTCCACACTTGGTCGATGTGTCTTCAAGGGCGTCCAACCAGGATACAGTCAGACAACGCCACGGCGGTGGAATACATAAATCACCGAGGGGGAACAAGAAGCTCAGCCGCTGCTCGGGAGGTCGCTCACATACTTCGGTGGGCAGAGCAACACGTTCCGGCCCTGTCAACCATTTACATCCTGGGGGTGGAAAATTGGCAGGCGGACTATCTGAGTTGACAGATGTTGGACCCAGAAGAATGGGCATTGTATCCGGAGATATTCAGGCTGTTGTGCCTGAAATGGGGCACACCAGATGTGGATCTATTGGCCTCCCGCCTCAATCTGAAGGTGCCGAGCTTCGTGTCCAGGACAAGAGATCCGTGGGCAGACGTGTCAGACACACTGCTGGCTCCGTGGGATCAGTACTAGCTGATCTACGCCTTTCCTCCGCTAAAACTGTTGCCACGTCTGCTGTGTAGAGTGGAAGCCAAGGGGATCCCAGTAATCCTGGTGGCCCTGGATTGACCTCAGTGGCCCTGGTACGCAGACCTGGTGCATCTGGTGGCAGACGCTCCCTGACGACTGCCACTGCGAGAGGACCTCCTGTTGCAAGGTCCAATCTTTCACCCTGCTTTACCATCGCTGGCTTTAACGGCATGGCTATTGAGAGCCAGGTGCTGAGGAACCGGGGTCTGTCGGACTCTGTGATCCCGACTATGTCGAGGGCGTGGAAATCTTCACGGAAGATATATCATCGTACATGGAAGGCCTATATCTCCATGTGTGAGGAGAAAGGGTGGCATCCGCGCTCCTTTGCTATATCCAGGGTCCTGCTGTTTCTTCAGCGAGGTATAGATCAGAAGTTGGCATTGAGCACCATTAAAGGAAAAATTTCAGCTCTGGCTGTCTTTTTTTTTTTTTTCAGCGACCTCTGGCGTCTCATTCATTAGTGAGTACCTTTGTTCAGGGGGTACGACATGTCCCTCCGGTGTGTCCACAATTACCTCAGTTGGATTTGAACCTGGTGTTTGCGCTTTAGAAGCCGCCGTTTGAGAATATCAGGGAGATTACCTGGTTGACCCTTTCACAGAAAGTGGTTTTCCTAGTGGCCACCACATCGGCCAGGAGGGTTTTGGAATTGGCAGCCCTGTCCTGCAAGTCGCCTTACCTGGTCATCCATAGGGATAAGGTGGTGTTACGTCCGCAACCGTTATTTCTTTTTTAACTAGTTTCTCTTTATTAATTTTTTATACACAAAAATACAGTGGCTTTCACGGTTCACAAAAACCATCATCTCATACATATATAGTAAAAACAAAGCCATGTGCAACACTCAGATTACCACCGGGTTACCTAAATAACTATCCCCCAACCCCCCACCCAACCCACCCCCCCACTTCGAACACACTCTGCTAACCCCCGCCACCTCAATCGTGGCTGGTTGTTTGGAAAATGGTGGGCGCCATTGGGGCCGAGAGAAAGGGAGAGGGGCAATACAACTAAGAGGCGGTGCACCTAGAGGGGTGCAAGAGAGAAAAGACCCCCCCCACCCTCGCAACCACAGGTCAGGCTAACGAACACTGAATCTATCTCTCGGCAACCCCGCTCAGGGGGTATCCTATGTAGCTCAACCAGGGGTTCCATAGAGCCCTAAATTTCTTTAAGTTATTTTGCTTTATAAACATTGCTCGTTCACACCAAATTGTGGAATTGATTGCATTTGCCCATGATTCTAGTACAGGGGGGTTTTTCGCTTGCCAATTTATTGCTATTAGCTGCCTAGCCTGATGCAGGCACCTTAATATAGACGTCCTTGTTGGGGAGGGAACTCTACCCTCCTCTAGAATCCCCAGTAAGCAGATCTTAGCTCCTGGTTTCAAAGTAGTCTTAAAGGTCCTGTTTATTCGGGGGCGCATGTGCAGCATGGGACGGAGCAGCAGCTTCTGAAAAGAGCTCCTGCTCACAGGGAGCTGAAAGCCACAAAAACGGGGCTATTATCACCTGCAATCAGCTGAATTCATTTCATCCCGATAAGTAATCACCTGTGCATGCCGAACGCCAAGAAAAAGGGAAGAAGGAGCAGCCCAAAGCAAGGAAATCTCACTCTTTACTGCCTGAGATCACAAGAGCGCATCAGGATGTCTAAAAATGGTGCTGGCACACTGCCCTCCTTTTCCTCACCCTTCCCTGCTCAACCACAACCTCTGCCACAGCTTGAATCATCTGCCTCAGAAAACTGTGAGTACTCTCCTCTGACTAAAGCAGACTTGGATGTTAGTCTAGAAGCCATGTGCTCTAAGCTGCTAAATAAATTTCAAACAGAGATTCAGAAGTCCACTAACACATTATCACAGGAGATTTGCAGCACTAGGGACAAGAACTGACCTGCTAGAAAACAAGCATGATGAACTGTCCATTGCTTTTAATGACTTATCTAGAGAGCATGAGTCACTTACATCTGCCTTCACACAGTTACAAGAGCATGTCGAAGATTTAGACAACAGGAATAGGAGATCCAACCTCAGGATCAGAGGGGTCCCAGAGTCCATTACAGATTTATCAGTATATGCTAACAAGCTCTTTCACTCCCTGCTGCCTGATCAAAATGTCCAAGCATTTCTGTGTGATCGCATTCACCGTGTCTTAAGAGCTAAACCTCCCCCAGACAAACCCCCTAGAGACATTGTGCTCTGCATGAAAGATTTTCTGATTAAAGAGGAAATCATGAGGGCGGCCAGGGGTCTGAGAAACATAGTCCTGGACAGTGTATAACTACAGATTTACCCTGACATCTCACAAGCAACACTGGATAGACTCAGGAAAATGAAAGAAATCACCACAATGTTATCCACAGCAAGAATCAGATACCGATGGGATTTCCCCTTTAAGCTGATCGTTCCCCACAATGGAACAACCTACATTGCTACCACTGTTCCTGAAGGTCAGGATATCCTGATTAAACTTGGGCTGATGGACGCAGGCAATCTCCCTCGCATCCCATCTTTACCTCGCCCAGCTCCAATCTGGAACACCCCAGCATCAAGATCAGACAGACGCAGATTTAGACATGAGGCTGGAATCCTGAATTTCAATCAAAACTAGACTGTCTGGATGTTCTGTTGATTCAATGATATCCTCATGCTTAATAGAGACTGACTCTTTTCTTTTCTTTTTTTTCTTTTTCTTTTTGCTCGGTTCAAACTTTAAGCTTACGGGGATTCCTATGGATCTCCATGTTTAGAAGGTTCCTCTACATTAAGTTTGCAGTTACCATTTCGGTTCACATATTTAGAAGGAAACAATGACATCTACAGACTGGGAACTGGTATTACACCCTTTTTTCATTTTTTTTTTTATCCACTTATATATACTCTGACTACATCACACTGATCATCAGTCTCCTACAGATGGTATTGCGAGAATAATAATCCTAAATTTTATTTTTCTGAATTCTTAAAAGTCATGCTCCAGCAACTAACCATATAAGTTTAACCATTGTATACAGAGTACCACCTGTCTTATTCTCATGTGATGCGTACGCCTTTAAAGTGCCCCTCCCTTTCTCCTTTTTTTTTTTTTTTTTTTAGGAGAATTCCTAAGCCTCTATGAAGAATATTCACATGTGAGATTAAACATTGACCCTCTAGATATAACATGGTAATATTCTCATCCTCCCCATTTTTATTTACATTCCACATAACTCTATGAGCTGAGAATTGATGCTCTCCCAGTTGGCTGATACATTACTACCAACTATTCTGCTTTGCACAGGTTAAGTTTTTTTTGATATAGAGAAACCCAAAAAATAAGAAAAGAAAAACATTCAATATATATAAAGAAATAAGGGAAAAAAATAAAAAATAAAATAAAAAAAGGTTTCATGTGGCTCTTCACCCTATGACGCCATGATTTTCTCCCACCCTTTTTGCATTATAAAAGGTTGAATGCAAAAATTGTAATGCTGCAAGAAACACACTTTATGACTGACACTCATCCCACCTACTACCACCTATAACTCAAAAACCAGAGGTGTTGCGATATTCTTTCATCATTCTTTCCCCTTAGAAGTCCATCAGGTCTATAAAGATCAAGAAAGTAGGTTTATTATTGTCAAAGGTTTGTTGACTGGCAGAAATATTACAATTGCAAATTTATACGCTCCGAATGACGCACAAAACACTTTTTTCACACAATTTTTTAATATATTACAACAATATCACTCTCCTCACATTATTTTAGGAGGAGACTTTAACTCAGTTCCTCATCCACACCTTGACAGAAGTAAACAGAATCAACACTCCAGAACATTCTCTAAAACCACCACTTCCCATATTAATGACCTACAATTGATTGATTCTTGGAGAGCGTTGAATATAGGTGCAAGGGATTATACATTTTACTCACACCCACATGATTCATATTCCCGTTTAGATTTTATTTTTTGCACCCCGATAATACTAGCCAACACACTGAATGCTGAAATACACCCATGCTCTTGGTCAGACCACCACATTATCTCCCTTAACACCAAATTTATAGGCCTTGCCCCTACTCCGTATTCATGGAGATTGAATGACTCCTTACTATCAGACCCAGCTCATCAACTAGACCTGGCTTCGGAAATTAGAGAATATTTCTCAGCCAATGTCACCCCGGATATCTCCCCCTCCACAACATGTTTAGCACATAAAGCCGTAATAAGAGGCCATTTTATTAAAAGAGCGGCACAATGTAATAGGGCTAGGTTAGAAAAAATTCACTCCCTCACCAAAGACCTTCATAATCTATACAAAGACCATAAACACACACACGACCCTGATATCTTCAAACAAATTACAACTAAACGTAATGAATTGGACGCTCTGCTAACGTTCAAAGCAGAGAAAGCCCTTCGTTGGTCAAAAGCCAAATTCCTACAATCCAGTAATTCCTACTCTACAATGTTTGCCCGTAAACTTAATCAATCTATAAAACCTACCCATATATACAAGCTTAAGAATAACACAAATCAGTTGGTCACACATCCTCAGGAGATACTCTCAATATTTAAAAAATTTTACTCTGATCTCCTCTCATCACCTAATCTCCCACTCCCTCCCTCCTCACTTTCCTGGCTGAATAATATCCCTTTCCCTCAATTGAATCAAAACCAAAAGGATACTCTGAATTCTCCATGTTCTGAAGAAGAATTAAAAAAACTCAGCTCCAGGCCCTGACGGTTTTACATCGCTATACTACAAACAATATCAACAACTTCTAATTCCCCACCTCATGAAAGTATTCAATAAGATCCTAAAAGGGGAACAATTCCCAGAGGAAATGTTATTGGCCAATATGTCTCTCATCCCAAAACCTAATAAAGATCACACACTACCACAAAACTACAGACCAATCTCTGTTATAAACAACGATCTGAAGATTTTCAGTAGACTCCTGGCCAATAGACTTATCTCAATTATCCCCACACTTATCTCCCCTTTTCAATCTGGCTTTATCCCGGGAAGACAAATTACTGATAACATCAGACTAGTCACTAACATTATACAGGATGCAAACTTACGCTCTAAACCCCTTTTAATGCTGAGCCTGGATATTAATAAGGCATTTGACAGTGTCTCCTGGAAATTTTTAGATCTTATCCTTCAAAGATATGGCTTTGATGGAGCATTTGTGCATGCTTTTCATGCACTCTATCACAATCCCTCCACGAGAATTAGAATTCCAGGTTGCAATTCAGATTTTTTCAAAATTAGTAGAGGAACACGGCAGGGATGTCCCCTTTCCCCACTATTATTCGCACTAGCGATTGAACCATTAGCTACATCTATCCTTCTTCATGACGGCATTAAGGGCTACTCCACAACAAATAATTCATATAAATTAAGCATGTCTGCAGACGATATGTTAATTTTCCTCTCTCAACCTCATGAAGCATTACCCAACCTATTACAAACGCTTAATATTTTCTCATCTCTATCAGGCTTAACGGTAAACGTTTCTAAATCGTTGGGTATGCCGATAAATATACCAACCTCAAACCTGGAATCCCTACGTACCTCTTTCAATTTTTCCTATTCTTTAGATTCTCTCCCCTACCTAGGTATTCACCTTACCCCTACTTTTCTAGATTTAGGGACTAAAAATTACATTCCATTGATACATAAGCTGAGAGCCACTTTGAAAATGTGGAAATCATATAAAATTTAATTCCTGGGCAGGATAACAGCAATTAAAATGACACTACTCCCCAAAATTCTATATTTATTTAGAGCGCTCCCTGTCAGACTTAATAAAGCATTGATTACGAAGTTTCAATCCGATATTAATAAATGTATTTGGTCAGACTCTCACCCGCGCCTTTCAAAATTAATTCTATATAGATCCCAAAAACAGGGAGGACTGGGCCTCCCTGATTTCTGGTTATATTACCTGTCAGCCAGATTAACCCAAATCGCCCAATGGCATATCCCGAACCCAAGGGTTCCATGGGTCACATTCGAAAAAAATTCAATTCTTCCATTCGCCCTTTCAAGTTTACTTTGGGGAAACAAAATTCCCAACCCAAAAATCGACTCTCTGAATCAAATTGTCTCTCAGTCTTACCAATTGTGGAAATTGTATAACCAAAAATTTAATCTTATCTCCAAAACCCCACCACACGCCTCCTTTATAGGAGACCCAAAACTCCACCACTACCTTCAAGACCCTGCAGATCTTACTTGGTGGATTAATAACCTTACATTTCTTTGTTGTTTCATTGAAGGCTCAAATTTCATTTCTTTCTCCTCCCTCAAGGCAAAACATCAAGTCCCAGAAACAGAATTTAACAATTATCTTAAGATCAAACAATTTTTTATTAAACATTATCAAACCACGCATACTCAAGCTCCATCCTTCTATGAAAACCTCTGCCTTAAATCACCTACAAAACGTGGCTTTATCTCGGAAGTATACTTTAACCTATCTAACACTACAAGCATAAATAAACTCCCATACATGATTAAATGGGAACAAGAATCAAATTTCTCGTACACTATGGTTAATTGGGATGTTTGTATAAATAATTTGCATAAATGTACAAAATCTATTGCCATTAAAGAAACGGCCTTAAAATTATTCACTAGATGGTATTACACCCCAATTAAACTCCACACCATCTTCCCTACCTCCTCCCCTACATGCTTTAGAGAATGCCATTCTATAGGATCTTTCTCACATATTTTCTGGGCCTGTGATAAGATCACCTATATTTGGAGGTAACTAAAAAAGTTTGCTTCCAAAATATCAGATAAAAATATAGTTTTATCATTACACAACTGCCTCCTCTTCTCCCCAATTACAGATCTCCCCACTCATAATATGAGATTAATCCATACTATATGTGTAGCAGTCCACTGGTTAATTGCATATCACTGGAAATCATCTACAGTCCCACTAAGACATCTTAAGACTGTAAGGACTGTAAACATTAACTTAATGGAGAAAATATTTCATTCTGTTCAAAACACTATGCATATATACAATAAAAAATGGGATCCCTGGTTTGAACATAGTAATGAGTTTTTCAACCCTGAATAATGTCCACATTTATATTAAGTCTTTGAAACTTTAGTTGCCTACATATATAAAGTAAGTGTTACCCCCAAAAAGAATTAAAAATATAAATACCCAAAAATATGACAATTCACCCTTTTTTCCTTTTTTTTTTTTTACTGTCAAGGAATGTTATTTATACCACATATGATTATTATATGCTCAAATGTATATTGCACTCTCTGTGATTTGTTTTATACTACTGTACTATATATTTTGTACCACCTTTTGTACCAAATAAAAAAGTTTGTAAACAAAAAAAAAGGTCCTGTTTATTCTATGTACAATTTCTATCCAATACCTGTACAATTTTGGGCACTTCCACACCATATGAATAAGATCGCCTGATGCCCCACATCTGGGGCAATCATCCCTGGGCTTCCGACCCATTTTCCACATCTTTTGGGGGGTATAATATACCCTATGTATGAGAAACAAATGAGACATTCGCTGTGATGGAAATATAGATACCAAACTCCCCTGTTCGAGTGTCTCATCCCATTGCTTCTGGGTTATCGGCCCTACATCCCCCACCCATCCCCGCCTGCTCTTATTAGGTCCCTCCCCCTTCAGACTTTTGTCCCTAAGTTTTATATATAGCCTAGAAATCTGGCCTTTTACTTGCCTTCGATCAATTAATCCCTGGAGCAAGGGGGTTTCAGTCCTTTCAATAACTAGTGACCCATACTGTGCTAGGATTCCATGCCTCAATTGCAGATATTTATAAAACGTCTTATTGGAGATACTAAATTCCTGCCTAAGGTCTTCAAAAGATTTCATTAAATTTCCTTCATATAATTGCACTAGCCTGCTAATCCACTGCCTCTCCCATTCCAAAGATCTATCTATACTATTTAATTCAGCCAGGTTTCCATTGTACCATAAAGGGGTATATTCAGTCACTCCTACGTATCCCATAAGTTGCTTCACTATCCACACATCTTCCTCACTAATTCATTAGTAGGGTGCCTATGGACAAACGAGTTGGCTTCCAAAACTTCAACCAATGATTTGTGCGGTGCACTGTCAATCATCAGTCTGTGGTTTGGGTACCCTCCACTATGGAGCCCAGCCCCAGCTAAATGCTGGAGCTGGGCTGACAAAAAATATGATCTCGGGTGTGGTATCGCCATTCCTCCCCTCCCGGCGGGGAGCTGCAATGTCTGTAGTCTAATCCGAGCTTGCCCCTTCTTCCAAATTAGATCACGAAACAGGGATTCCAGCTTCTTGAACCACTTCTGATTGATCCAAGTTGGGGAGTTGTGCAAAATATATAAAATTTGTGGCTGCCAGATCATTTTAATTAAATTGCAGCTCCCCGCCGCGGAGAGAGGGAGACAACACCAGTTGTCAACCTTCTGCTTCAATTTAGTCAACAATGGTACTAAATTCTCCTTGACATACTGGTTTACTTCTCCAGTTATCCAGACACCCAGGTACTTCAGCTTAGACACTACCTCCAAACACGTAATTATAGGCGATAGTACATCCCCGGGTCTGGTCAACGGTAGGAGAGCTGATTTATTCGTTAATTGCCAGGCCCGATTGTTGCCCAAACTTCCCCATCATCTGCATTACATTGTTCAAGGTAGAGCTCATGTCCCCAATAAAGAACAGAACATCGTCCGCAAACAAGGCAATTTTGTCTTCCCCCCCATCCACGTCGGAATCCCTGGATGTCCAGACGCGATCTCGTCAGGACCGCCAGGGGTTCCATAGCCAGCACAAACAGGAGGGGGGACAACGGACACCCCTGCCTCGTCCCCCTCTCCAGCTGGAACACTTCGGAGAATACAGTTCCCATTTTAATTTTTGCCCTAGGTCTCTTATACAGTAACTTTACCCATTGAATAAATAAAGGGCCGAAACCAAAACGCTCCAACACACTCCATAAATCTCACCATTCCAAGCTGTCAAAGGCCTTAATGGCATCTAGAGCTAATATAGCTCCCGGTCCATCGTTGTCCCTGGGTGTTTGTATGTTAAGAAAAACTCTCCTAATATTGGTGCTGGTTGACCTGTCCGGGATCAACCCAGACTGGTCTGGGTGTATTAAACTATGGATACAGTTACTCAGGCTGGTCGCTAGGGCCTTGGCTAATATTTTTACATCGGAGCATAACAAAGATATTGGCCGATATGATGAAACTTCCTGATGGTCCTTGCCCTCAAGTATTAAAGTGATATTTGCCTCCAGCATGGAAGTGGGAAGTTCACCCTCTTCCAATGCATGGTTTAATGTTTCCAGGAGTTCTGGCAACAGCACTTCGCCATATCGTTTGTAGATTTCTATTGGTAACCCATCAGGGCCTGGGGATTTACAATTAGGCATTTCAGCTACTGCATTTTTTAACTCTTCTAGCGTAAGTGGTAGTTCAAGACTCATTTTATCCTGTTCTGATAAAGTTGGAATTGCTGTTTGGTGTAAGAAGTCCACGAAATAGCCCTGTGTAGCTGATTTATATAAATTTTTATAATAGTCACCAAGTACCTTCGTAATTGCAGAAGGACTAGTGACAAGGTCACCCTTCGATGTTTTAATCGCTTGTATCGCTATAGAGGAACTATTAGTTTGAACCAAAAGGGAGAGGGCGCGACCCACCCTCTCCCCTTCGCCAAAATAATGTTGGCGTTGGAATATACATCTATTCTCTGCCTTCTTTAAGAGTGCCATTTTGTATATCTGCTGGCTATCCAACCATACCTTCTGCCTGTCTAGTGATGGATCCTCTATGTACGCTCTCTCTGCCTGAGCGATATCGGTTTTAATTATACTCTCCTGGTCCCGGGTTTCCCTCTTGATTGTCGCAATTTGCTGTATTAATATACCTCTAATATAGGCTTTTAAAGAGTCCCAAACTATTCCAGATGCCGCTGAGCCCCTATTGTTTTGTAGGAATTCCCTAACCCTATCCACTAAGTAGCTAGATCTACCGGTCAGTTCCAGCCAGCCAGGGTTTACCCTCCACTCCCCAGGGCCCATTCTATCTCCCATGCTCAAAGTAATGAATAAGGGGGAATGGTCTGAAATCCCCCTTGCACCACACTCTATATCCTGTACCAGCCCCGATGCCTCCTTGTTCCCAAGTGCCATATCTATTCTAGATAAAGTGTGGTGGGTATTAGAGAAACAGAAGTACTGTCTCTCTTGGGGGTATCACATTCGCCAAAGGTCGCTCAATCCTATTTCTGATAGATACCCCGATAATCGACTTGTTCTGTTCCCATCCGGGCAAGGGAATCTATCCAAGCTCCTGTCTAGTGTTTCATTGAAGTCCCCTAGTATTACCCACGGGATACCTATTTTGTCCGAGCTAAATACAAATAATTTATACATAACCTCCAACTTAAAAGGAGGAGGTATGTAAATGTTAGCTAGGATATAATGTTGCCTACCAATCAGGCAATACAGGAAAACAAACCTACCCTCCTCGTCAATAGAAAACTCCTTACATAAAAAATCCATTCCCCTCTTCACTAAAACACTCACCCCCCTAGAGTAGGAGGAATGGAAAGAATGATAGCATGCCTGGAATTTCCGATTGTTTAACTGCGAGGCAGTGTTTGGGGTTAGATGCGTTTCCTGAAGAAAAAGCAGGCCAGGTCCCCTTCCCTCTGCTTCCAGCATGATCGCCGATCTCTTCTTTGGATCTCCCAAACCCCTCACGTTCCATGAGATAATACTCAAACTACTCGTTGACATTGATAATTGTTAGACCAAAAAATGATAAAGAGCAAAAGGAGGAGGGCGACCCCCCCTCCCCCGGAAACACCCCCCACCCCACATCCACCATTCTCCCAGTACATACAGCATGTGTTCGAAGACCCACCCATCCCCCTCTCCCCGCCCATCAGAGCATCCCCTAGGGGTCTCTATTGTGGCCCACTTACTTCAAAACCCATCCAAAAGTGCCTGGACTAACCGCCCCCCCTCCTAGATGGTCCGACCTCCCCAAAAACCGGGAACAATACTAAGTATCATATCCATCCTATAACCCCAATTTGTTAACCCCCCCCCCCCTTGATCCCAAGGGGGGGTAAAAAAAGGAAAAAGAGAGAAAGGGGGAAGAGAGAGAGAGAGAGAGAGAGAGAGAGAGAGAGAAAGGGAAGAGAGGAGGGGAGACCCCCACAGCACCTAGCCATTACATTCTTAAATATCATAAACAACCATAGGATATCCACCTCTCCCACCCCCCCCCCTCCCCCACCCTGGATACCTATCAATTTTCAGTGACACAACACTCCCCATCTATTAAGTTTAAGGTTCAACAATTCTAGCAATATATATCTTTTGTGGGAATAATATATACCTCTGTGAAACACAAGAAGAAAAAAAAAAAGGGGGGGGAAAAGGGCCTATCAATTTTCAATAACATAGTGCTCTCCTATCCATTAACTTACATAAACCCATTTATGCAAAAGTTTCTAGTGATATATGCCTCTGTGGGACAAAAAAAAAAAAAGGGGGGGGGAAGGGCCTATTAATTTTCAGTGTCGTAGTGCTCTCCTATCCATTAACTTACATAAACCCGTTTATTCAAAAATTTCTAGTAGTATATACCTCTGTGAAACAAACACAAAAAAAACAAAAAAAAAAACCCAAAGACCCAAGCCACCCCCCCCCCTTCACATAAACCAATACTAAATAATTCTACAAGGCCTCTTTATGTTCCTCCAACCAGTTTGCGGCCTCCAATGGGGAGTTAAAAAACAAGGTTGAGCCTAAGGCAAACACTCGTAGACGGGCGGGATACAATAATGCGTAATCTATTTTGTATTTTTGCAGAATGCGCTTGATAGGGATAAACTCAGCCCTCTGTTTCTGCAAGTCCAGTGAGAAATCCGGGTAGAATGATACTCTGGTCCTTTTATAAAAGATATTCCTAGTTCTCTAATTCTTCGCATCAGAATCGTTCTATCGTTGTAATTAACAAATTTCAATATCATTGGCCTGCAGCGATCCTCTGATGATCGAAATCTAGGGGGGACTCTGTGGGCCCTTTCAACGGAATAAAATTGGGGAAAAGAGAGCGACTCCCAATAACTCCTTAAACCAAGTCTCTAGAAAAATAATGGGATTAGAGCCCTCACTTCCCTTTGGCAGGCCAATTAAACGCACGTTGTTCCTGCGATTCTTGTTGTCCATGTCATCCATTTTTGCTGCCTGTATAGCAATTTGTTTCTGGAGTCCAATTATTTTTTGCTGTAGAGGGGAGAACTCGTCCTCCACCATACTTAGCCTCCCATCTAGTTCAGTTGTTCTATCAACAGTATTGCTCAATAGTTGACTCATAGAATGCAGTTAATTTTTAATATTGCTTAGTTGGTTATCAAGTCCAGAGATAAAATCCTTGCATTCATTGACTGCCTGCAATATCTCTCGCAATGTGGGTTCACCAGTCCTCGTCCCAGGGGGTTGTGATGACCCCTCCGAGCTATGGAGCGCCTTACTTTCCCCCAAGGGTATTTTTTTTTAGCTGCACGTGTTTTTTGATTTCCCTCCCCATATGGTGCCTCCTCCACAGCTCTTCTACTGAGCATGATGATATCCATGTGGCATAAACTGGGTCAGAAAAATTGTTATATTGCAATATACAGCAAGATAACAAGACCTACGCAGCAGGAGAAAACACAGCGATTAATACGTCGTAAGTGTATGGGCTGAGCAATCCACTAAGGGATAAGAAAAGGAAAGAGAAATACAGCAGCCACTACTTTTTTAATACTTTTGCTCCGTTTTTACTCAGCCCCGTCTCCAATCAGTACAGCGGCATAATCATGGGCATGCTATATCCTTTAACTAATGCCCCATCAAGGCATCCATTAAGTGGGGAGGAAGGGGGAAGGGGGAAACGTTCCACCAAAATGAAAAAATGCTAGATCGCTTCCTGCTTTCAGACACTGACAGTATGCATAGTCCAAAAGACCCCAGCCTTCACCTCTCCCCCTCCTCGCCCTCCCTGATTACCACTGCCTAAGCTGATGCTTTAGGCTATACTCTGTCCGGTCGTTCCGCTGCTCCCAGTCGGTCTCGATCTTGTGTCCAGCGTGCCTCGTGGTTCAAGCCGCGTTGTTCCTGGTGGAAGGGGTCGCCAGTTTGACTATGTTGATCCCACCCCGCCAAACGCTGAGGAACACCTCGCCACGGCTCGTGTTGTCATCGAGCCCTTTCCAGCTTGTCTCTCGGGTCCCTTCGGGTACACGTTCGGGATCTCACGATAACCCGAGTCAAACTACGAGGACTCCCTCGTGTATTTTCGGCTGTTTCCGATGATTTCCGCGGAGATAGGCGGTGACAGCGGTATCATGCGCCGCAGGACTCAATGGAGCAAGGAGATCAGATAGTGAACAAAATGATCCCACAAGCGGCATGCATCTTCCCGGTCAGAGGGGACGAGAGGAGGTAGACGCAGAGAGCCCAGGCACTCTCGTCTCGCACTCACTCACACACCTTCATTCCGGCCACGCCCCCCCCCGCAACCGTCTTTTCTACCGAAGGTAGTCTCTGCTTTTCATATCAATGAGGACATTGTGTTACCATCTTTGTGTCCTAAGCCTAAGCACCCCAAAGAGGTGGCCCTTCACGCTCTCGACGTGGTTAGGGCTCTAAAAGTGTATTTGTCTGCCACAGCTCCCTTTCGGAAGTCAGACTCGCTGTTTGTTTTGGTGGCTGGTCCAAAGAAGGGTATGGCGGTCTTGTCTGCCACCATCTCTAGGTGGATCAGACAGATTGTAGTACAAGCCTACTCCTTGAAGGGGCAGGTGCCCCCCTTTCCAGTCACGGCCCACTCTACAAGGGCAATCAGAACTTCTTGGGCCTTCCGACACCAAGTGTTGGTCGCTCCGGTGTGTAAGGTGGCAACCTGGTCGTCTGTCCATACATTTAACCAAGTTCTACAAGGTAGACGTCGGTGCATTGGCTGATGCCTGTTTTGGCCGCAAAGTTTTCCAGGCGGCCGTGTAGTTGCAATTGAGATTTTTTTTTTTTTACTGGTTTTTCGATAAAAACGCAGTACTGTTTTGTTAATACACTGTTGCATTACTTCCGCAAAAGGTTTGCGGTGTTGGGGGTCTCTGCTGTTGAGAATACCCAGTTGTATGGCGGTGTGTTTTCCGTACACTGCTGTTTTTGTGGGTTTAGTTTCACTAGTTCCCACTTGCCACGGTGGATGAAGTTTTGATGCTGTTTTTCCCGCTCCTCGTTTGGCACTGTTTGGATACATCCCATTTAGTTAGAGAGGAGCTGTGTCAGTCGGCGAATTACAGAGAAAATAGGATTTTTTGTACTTGCCATAAAATCCCTTTCTCTGTAATTCACTGACCGACACAGCACCCACCCCTCCTTTTCTCTACGTTATACTGCTTGTTGACGTACTGAGTCTGCTGGGGCAGCCGGGAGGGTTGTTGGGCGGAACTGACAATTCTGTGTATTGTTACAATTTTGCCTAGTTCTCCTAATGGCAGTCTAACAAACCCATTTAGTTATAGAGCGGAGCTGTGTCGGTCGGTGAATTACAGAGAAAGGGATTTTATGGTGAGTATAAAAAATCCTCTTTTTGCTTTTATTTTACCAAACCAGTTTTTCAGAGGGGCTCTCTGGATCCGGGGAATGAAACTTTTTTTGCTGCATTTAATAGACAGGGTGTCAATGATTTCTTATATTGTTTGATGGACATAGTGGCCCCATGAAGCAGGCACACCCTTGGATCTTCTGGTATTTTTAACCCCGTTATTTCTTCAATAATTAACAAAGCTTTCCTCCGAAATACTTAAATTTTAGGGCGTGACCACCAAATATGGAGTATAGAGCCTATTTCTGAGCATCCCCTCCAGCATAAGTTAGAGAGCCCTCCTTGAAACTGGTATATTCTATCTGGGGTTATGTACTACCGAGCCATACACTTACCTGTATAGTTCATTTCCAATAAGCTACAGTCTGGAGAAATTGCATGCGGCATCCTTAATATTTTACTGTATATACCTCTGCCTCCATGCTACCTATCCTAATCTCTTTATCCCATTTTTTTTAATGTATACGGGGGGCTCTGATATTTTTAATCCATTCAACATTTTGTATATCTTCGTAATCCCTCTTTACTTCAGTCACCACATATAGCCGCTCTAGTGGGAGCAGGCTGTCTGCTGATCTAATCGGATGTGAGAGGGATTCCACAAAGTGTTTTAGCTGGGTGTACCTCCACCAGTTTATTTCTAACAACTCTTTCTTCATCTTAAGTTGAACGTACAAATTTTGCCTTAATTAATAATCTTTTTAATTGTGCGTCTTTATTCTTAAACCACCCTCCATGTGTCCCATCTTTCCCTGGAACAAAATAATTAGTGTCGCAAAGTGGTAATAGTGGGGAATTATAAACCCATTTTTTGTTTTTTTGTGAACTCTATCCCATATAACCATTGCTGTCCGTGTAATAGTGTGTATATTGATCTAAAGCTCTTAATTGTGGTGGGATCCATATCGCTTTGCCTAAAGAAATGTGACTAATCTCCTTTTCTAACTTAACCCAGCTTTTCTCTTTATTATCTGTTACCCATTCCACCACTCGTGCCAATAAAATTGAATAATGGAGTTTAATATGAGGGACCCCAAACCCCCTTGAGTCTTATCATTAAAGAGTATTTCCAAGCTTATTTATGGCTTTTTATGCCTCCAGATAAACCTGTGGAATAACAAATTGAATTTATTAAAGTATGTTTCAGGGATCGGTATTTGGTAGCATTTGTATTTTATATAATATTTTAGGGAGTATTATCTTTAGGCAGTTTATCCTGTTAATCCAAGATCTCTGTCTAGAGGCAACTCTAATTCTGTTTTGATGTCGTTCATTAACCGGATGAAATTTTGTTGGTACAAAATATCATATGTAGATGTTGTTTTTACTCCTAGATACTTAACCTCCTTATCCCTCCAAATGAAAGGATAGTTCTGTTTAAGCATTTGAGCTTCCTGTGGGGCCACACTTATATTTAGAATATCGGATTTTGAGGGTTTCATCTTGAAATTTGAAACTTTGCTATACTTTTTTAAGGTGTTCAATAGAATCGGAAGGGTTGTCCTGGGACTAGTAACAAAACAAAATATCATTGGCATAAGCCGCTATTTTATGTACTTCATTGTCAACATGTAATCCCGTAATGTCGGGGATTCAGTCTTATCCTAGCCAATAATGGTTCCTTTGATAAAATAGTAATGGAGAAAGAGGAGAACCCCGCTGTGTTCCGTTGAACATCTCAAAGGGCCGCAAGAAGGACCCATTTATTTTGACCCTTGCTGTGGGTTGCTTATATAGGGCCCCTATCCAGCCTAACATCTTGGGGCCAACTCCAAAACCTCCAGAGTTTTGCATGAATCCCCAGTCCACTCTGTCAAATGTTTTCTGCACGTCTATAGACAGAAGTAGCCCTGGGGATCCACTCTTTCAGTTTATGAATAACCAAAAGGGTCCTAACACCATTGTCTCTTCTCTCCCTCCCTGGAACAAATCCCACTTGATCTGTATGTACCAAATCATTCATTACCATCTTCAGCCGGTTAGCTAAAATCTTTGCATACAGTTTTACATCCACGTTCAGTAAAGAAATAGGCCGGTAACTGGAACACAAAGAGGGGTCTTTTCCTTCCTTAGTTATAATAGTGATCTCCGCCTCAAGCGCTTCCCGTCGTATCTCCCAGTCTACCCCTATCCCGTTCATATAAGATACCATTTTAGGCACCAAGATATCACAAAATTTTTTGCAATGAGCAAACGTGAACCCATCTGGGTCTGGGTGTCACAGATCAGCTGCGGAGCTGATCTGTGTCTCACCTTTACTGCAGTAAGTCGGCTGGCATCTGTTCCACTAGCTGGTGTTCAGCTCTGTACACTCTGCAGCTATGGGTGTCGCCGCCCATCACCTGTTGCCTAATATGTTTCCTTCCTGCTACTTCCTGTCCAGCCCCTCATGTGCTTCTCTATTTAAATCCCTTTCTAACCAGCTACTGGTTGCTTGAACAACATTTGTTTCTGAGCTTCCTTGTGTAACCTGTGTTACCTGACCCCTCGTGAACTGATTCCTTGTGTACCGACCCGGCTTGTTCTGATTTACGCTGTCTGCAGTCCGCCCTGACCTTGGCTCTCTATCCGGCTCTCCTTCACTTCATCCATCCATCCTTGTCTAACAGTGTCTTCTGGTACTTCCCTAGCGAGCAGGGTGAACACTGGGGTCAGCACGCAGCTAAGTCCAAACCTTCGTGAGAGGGTCCCTGGCAGAACACCGGCTGGCTCTTAGATTCCACGCCCTGGGGGATCCCGTGTCACCTGCTCACCTGTGGGCTCACTGTAAGTAGTACCGTGACAGTTTGTTAAAGCCATGAGCACCTCTGAGAATCGGCCACTGACCGAGGACCAAATGCAACATCTAGTTCAGAGACTTAACTCCCAGCAAGCTAATCAAGAGCAAATAATGCTGGTTCTCCAGGATCTGGCCTCTCGTCTGGATCGTCTGCAACTCGCTGCAACTTCAGCTCCTCCCGTTCCGGCTCCTGCTTCAGTTGCTCCTGTCTTACCTGCTGCACCTAGCAATCCCTGCCTGCATCTGCCATCGCCACCTTGTTTTTCTGGTGATCCTAAGGCTTGTTGGGGCTTCATTAATCAGTGTTCCATCCACTTCGAACTTTCCAGCCACCGTTTTCCAACTGATCGCACCAAAGTCGTATACATCATCTCTCTCCTCTCCGATGATGCTCTAGCCTGGGCTTCTCCACTCTGGGAATCACACATTCCTATCACCTCTGACCTCCAGCTCTTTTTGGATGCATTTCGGAAAACATTTGATGAGCCTGGCAGAGGGTCTTCGGCTGCTGGAGCCCTCCATCATCAGCAAGAAATGATAGTAGGCCAATACACAGTTTAATTCCGTACGCTGGCTGCCAAACTCAAATGGAATAGTGAGGCCCTTACTGCTACCTTCTGGCAAGGCCTACCTGACCGTGTCAAGGATAAACTCGCTGGACGCACCATTCCTACCACATTTGATGACTTAATCGCATTGAGCATTCAAATTGACATTCGCTTCCAGGAGCGGGCTCTGGTGAAATCCAGATCCAGTCGTCCCCCTGCTGGCCGTCCAGCACAGGTAGTCCAAAGACCGATGCAATCCTCTCCGTCTTCAACCACTCACGTGTTGGAAGAACCTATGCAGCTTGGGCGAACCCGCCTCACTCCCAAGGAACATGCCCAAAGCATGGGATTAGGCTTGTGCCTTTTTACTGTGGCGATAAAGGACATCTTTTGAACTCCTGTCCAGTCCGTCCGGGAAACTCCAGGGTCTAGGTCACTTGGAAGGAGGTAATCTAGACCGATCCGTTAATTTTCCTCGATTCCCTCGTTTCACCCTTCCTTTGGCTATCCACTGGGCTCAGAATGCCTATCAACTCTCTGCATATGTGGACTCTGGTGCTGCCGGGAATTTTATTGAACAATCTTTAGCTTCCGAGTTGCCTTGGCTATATCCCTCTCCGTGACTGCAGTAGACGGCTCCTTCTTGCCTATGAGTCCAATCCGGTTTAAAACTCCTCCTATAGAGTTACTCATTAAGGCTTTCCTAATTTTGCCTAAATCCTCCAGTCCCATCATCCTGGGCCTTCCATGGTTGCAGAAACACTTCCCTGCATCTTGACTGGAATTCTGGACAAATATTGGCCTGCAGTCCTCAATGCCAGCAACAATGTATTTTCAAGGTGCTACCTCCTTCCATTCCTCTTGCTGAGACCTCCACAACTCCCATGTTGCCTGCCCAATATCAGTCCTTCCGAGATGTTTTCTGCAAAAAGTCCGCTGATCGCCTTCCTCCTCACAGAGACTTTGACTGCTCCATTGAGCTTTTACCTGGGACCTCTCCTCCCCAAGGCCGAGTCTACCCTCTATCGATCCACGAGACACAAGCCATGTCTGAATACATTCGGGAAAACCCGCAAAAGGGTTTCATCAGGAAATCAAACTCACCTGCCGGAGCCGGGTTCTTCTTTGTAGCGAAAAAAGATGGTTCACTCCGTCCATGCATCGACTACAGGGGTCTTAACGCAATCACCATGAAGAACCGATACCCTCTTCCTTTAATTTCTGAACTCTTTGACAGACTGCAAGGTTCTCATGTTTTTACTAAATTGGATCTTAGAGGGGCCTACAATTTAATAAGAATCCGGGAAGGAAAGGAATGGATGACCGCATTTAACACCAGGGATGGACATTATGAGTATCTTGTGATGCCCTTTGGCTTATGCAATGCCCCAGCGGTCTTCCAAAATTTTGTTAACTAGCTGTTTCACAAGCTTCTGTATGTCTGTGTTATTGTATATCTAGATGATATTCTTATTTTCTCACCAGACTCTCACCATCTCACCATCGTCTTCACCATCGTCTTCATGTAAAAACTGTGCTACAGTGTCTACGGGAGAATTCTCTATATGCAAAATTGGAGAAATGTCTATTTGAACAAACACAAGTTCCATTTCTGGGCTATATAATCTCGTCACAAGGCCTCCTCATGGACCCAGCCAAACTTCGGGCCATCTCCGAGTGGCCCCAGCCCTCTAGTCTTAAAGCCACCCAACGCTTTTTGGGCTTCATAAATTACTATAGTCAATTTATTTGTTACTACTCCACCTTGGTGGCCCCTATTACATCTCTCACCCACAAAGGTGTCAATGCTCGTCTCTGGTCCCCTGAAGCCATTGAAGCTTTCCGCAAACTCAAGGCAGCCTTCCTCTCTGCCCCTATTCTTCTACACCCGGACATTACTAAACCCTTTTGTTTGGAGGTAGATGCCTCTTCTGTAGGAGTCAGTGCCGTCCTACTCCAAGCTCAGTAGGGCAAGTCTCAACCTTGCGGATTCTTTTCCAAGAAGTTTTCTGATGCTCAGAAAAACTATACCATTGGGGACCGTGAGTTACTCTCTATTAAACTAGCTCTTCAAGAACGGCGACATCTTCTAGAGCAGTGATGGAGAACCTCGGCACCCCAGATGTTTTGGAACTACATTTCCCATGATGCTCTTGCACTCTGCAGTGTAGTTGAGCATCATGGGAAATGTAGTTTCAAAACATCTGGAGTGTCAAGGTTCTCCATCACTGTTCTAGAGG
This sequence comes from Lithobates pipiens, assembly GCF_037356315.1. Classification (NCBI taxonomy): domain Eukaryota; kingdom Metazoa; phylum Chordata; class Amphibia; order Anura; family Ranidae; genus Lithobates; species Lithobates pipiens. The sequence goes on from NW_027507764.1 coordinate 279,860,982, forward strand.
GTTCTCCCCATTGTATTACCATCTATACTGATCATAAAAATATGCAGTATTTACAATCTGCGAAACGCTTGAACCCATGTCAAGCTCGCTGGGCCCTCTTTTTCGCCCGCTTCAATTTTAACATTACTTTCCGTCCAGGTGCCAAGAACCTTTGAGCCAATGCCTTGTCCAGGTCTTTTGATGTCAATGATTCCGAGAATCACCTAGGTCCTGGTCCCATCATCCCTCCGCATCGTATTATAGCCACTACTCAGCTCCAGTCTACGCAGCCTCCTCCTGGTAAAACTTTTGTAGCTCCTGCACTTCGCCTCAAACTCCTTGCTTGGGCACATTACTCCAAGTTCTCTGGACATCCTGGCATACCTCATACTTGTGATCTTCTTCAGCACCATTATTGGTGGCCTTCTCGTCGTAAGGATGTCAAGGAATACATTCAAGCTTGTATGGTTTGTGTACTATCCAAATCTGCCACGTCTGCCCCCGCTGGGTTGCTTTTGCCCTTACCAGTGCCCGATGTACCTTGGCGCTGTATTGCCATGGGTTTTATCTCAGATCTGCCTCCCTCAACAAGTTCTACACTCATCTGGGTGGTGGTGGATCGGTTCTCCAAAATGTGTCACTTGATTCCTCTCCCAGGCCTACCTTCTGCTCCCAGCCTTGCCACAACTTTCATTAAGGAGATCTTTCGTCTTCATGGGATGACTTCACATATAGTCTCTGACAGAGGAGTTCAATTTACTGCTCGGTTTTAGAGAGCCTTGGCCAGCTCCTTTGGGATTAAATTGGATTTTTCATCTGCCTTTCATCCCCAGTCCAATGGGCACGGAACGTGTCAATCAAAATGTAGAACGTTTTCTCTGTGCCTTCATCTCAGCCCACCAAGATGACTGGGTGGACCTTTTGCCCTGGGTGGAGTTCGCCTTAAACCATCACGCCAATGCTAGTTCTGGAAAATCTCCTTTCTTCACAGTTTATGGGCAGCATCCATCTGTTCCCTTTCCTGTTCCCATTTTTCCTGTTGTACCCGCAGCAGCTGAGACCCAAAGGTCCTTCAACTCATCTGGAAAGAAGTCTCTGGGAATCTTCATCTAGCTGCTTCCAGGCAAAAAACGGTGGCAGATCGTCATTGCCGTCCAGCTCCTAAGTTCCTGCCTGGCGATAGAGTTTGGCTCTCTACCAAGCACATCTGACTCCGGGTACCCTCAATGAAATTTGCCCCTCGCTTCATTGGTCCATTTCATATTCTCCATCAGATCAATCCAGTTGCTTTCAAGCTCCGTCTACCCTCATCTCAGGATACCCAACACGTTCCATGTCTCCCTGCTCAGGCCACTGGTCCTCAACCACTTCTCTCGCCCTTCTTCTCACCCCACTCCTGTGGCTGATACCTAGGATCAGTATGAGATTAAAGTAATATTGGACTCCAAGTACTCCCGGGGGAGGCTACTCTCTCTCATTGATTGGAAGGGCTATGGTCCGGAGGAGAGGTCTTGGGTTCCTGCCACTGATGTCTCTGCCCCACGTTTGGTGACCAGATTCCATCAGAAATTTCCCTCCAAGCCAGGCCTCAGACGTATAGGGGAACCTCGTAAGAGGGGGGGGGGTACTTTCACAGATCAGCTGCGGAGCTGATCTGTGTCTCACCTTTACTGCAGTAGGTCGTCTGGCATCTGTTGTTCCACTAGCTAATGTTCAGCTCTGTGCACTCTGCAGCTATGGGTGTCGCTGCCCATCACCTGTTGCCTAATATGTTTCCTTCCTGCTACTTCCTGTCCAGCCCCTCATGTGCTTCTCTATTTAAATCCCTTTCTAACCAGCTACTGGTTGCTTGAACAACATTTGTTTCTGATCTCCCTTGTGTAACCTGTGTTACCTGACCCCTTGTGAACTGATTCCTTGTGTACCAAGGCTTGTTCTGATTACATTGTCTGCAGCCCGCCCTGACCTTGGCTCTCTATTCGGCTCTCCTTTGCTTCATACATCCATCCTTGTCTAACAGTGTCTTCTGGTACTTCCCTAGCGAGCAGGGTGAACCCGGGGGTCGTGACCTGGGGTCAGCACGCAGCTAAGTTCAAACCTTCGTGAGAGGGTCCCTGGCGGAACACCGGCTGGCTCTTAGATTCAATGCCCTGGGGAATCCCGTATCACCTGCTCGCCTGTGGGCTCACTGTAAGTAGTACCGTGACACTGCGCTTTTCCTGGAGGCTGACTCTTTTATCATTCTGGATGTTTCTGATTCAGTTATAGAATCCTCAAGGGGGCTGGCTTTGTCGGGGTGTATTTTTTTTTTCAGGCCCCGCTGTTCCTTCTCCGTTCGCAGTGTCTGGGACGTGCTATCTACCCCCGGTTCCATGCTAAAATTAAGATCTCCAGCCAACAGAGCCCAGCCACTTTTGAACTCCATAAACTTATCTACCACTCCCAAGCAATACCTTATTGGATTTCTATTGGGTCCATAGATATTTGCTATTGAATACTTTATTTCATTTATTCTGCCCCTTAGAAACAAATAGCGCCCTTCCAGGTCAGCCCTCCTTTCCTCGGGTACAAACCTTATACCTCTCGCAACTCCTATGGCGAATCCCCTTGCCTGTTTGGTTGGGGAGTCCCCATAGAACCAATTTGGGTAGTCACTGGACCAAATCTTCATATTAGAGTCTTGCGCAATGTGGGTTTCCTGGAGTAGAACTATATCTGCATTTAAATATTTAATTTCTCTTAAGATATTAGCTCTTTTGGTTTCGGTATTGAGCCCACGAACATTATATGATACTATTTTTAAAGTAGCCATCTAAGTTAAAGCCTTCCCCCAGCCCCCTCTTTTATGTATGGCACAACCACCCTTCTCGCCATCTGAAACTTGCCAACCTTGATTCCTACTTTTTCCCAGGGCCTGGGCCCCCGGCCTATGATATTATGCCCCTTCCTGGCCATGGCAAACTCGGGCTTCAATTGCCCCTTTCCCAATATAATGGAGATACCTGCCCACCCCCACCCAAGCCCACATCTAATAGGGGAAATTGCCTTGCCAAAGGCTCTGGGATCCATGGTCACCCTAGACCTTCCTGTTCTCTGGATCCCTCCCCAGAGGTCGAGTTCCAGTTGTGAGGCTCTCAGCAAGGCCCTGCCCACCCTCCCATCTACCCTCCTCCTCCTCTGATCTGATCATCCCCTTCCCCTCTACTGTAGGCTTATTTCTTCTTAGGAGTTTTCTTCCTCCTGTCCATTGAATGCCATTGTTATTGGGCCGCGGTATTTGGTGTTTTCTCTTGTACTTCCCACCAGTCCGGAATCTCTTCTGGCACTATCTCCAATTTATTACAAAAGGCCTCCATATCTTCTGGGAATCTCGGTGTTGCTGATCGCCCTTCTTTCTTGCCAATAAGACAGGCGGGGAAACCCCAGAGATACTGTATCTTGTTTTCTTTTAGTATTTATAATAGGGGCTTCAGCAGTTTTTTCCTTCTTATGCCACGTACACATGATCAAACAATCTGGTGGAAAAGTCCGGCGGACTCAAGTCAAGCCTCCTCTGGGACTGTGACATCATAATGGGCGGGGACATCATCCGGTGATGTCCCTATATAAGTCGCCGCACACCACGTTTCCTGTCATAGTGACCGGAGACAGCGACGAGGTAACATCTCCAGAAGAGAAGAAAAGAACAGAGGGCAGCAGCGACAGAAGACCTAAGAGGGGGACAAGACCCCCGAAGTTGGAAGAAGAGGGCGGCAGTGAAGAAGAAAGCCGGGCTCCTCCACTAGTGAAAGAGGTAGCAGAAGATAGCGGAGGAGTCCGGCGAGAAGACCCCCAAAGACTGAAGAAGACCCCCGGAGCTGTGCAATAAACTATTTTAACCCGTGTGTGTGTGTGTGTGTGTGTCTGTGTGTGTGTGTGTGTGTGTGTGGTTTTTACATTTTTTTTTACATTTTTTTTTTTACATTTTTTTTACATTTTTTTTCACAGGTGAATGGGTAGGGGTACATTGTACCCCATACTCATTCACATAGGGTGGGGGACCGGGATCCAGGGGCCCCCTTATTAAAGGGGGCTCCCGGATTCCGATAAGCCCCCGCCCGTAGACCCTGACAACCAACGACCAGGGTTGTAAGGAAGAGGCCCTTGTCCTCATCAACATGGGGACAAGGTGCTTTGGTGTGGGGGGGGCGCGCGGCCCTCCCTTCCCCAAGACACCCCCCATGTTGAGGGCATGCGGCCTGGCACGGCTCAGGAGGGGGGGGGGGGGCGCTCGCTCGTCCCCACCCCCTTTCCTGGCCGGCCGGGTAGTGTGCTCAGATAAGGGTCTGATATGGACCTGTGGGGGGACGGGGCCACCATACCAGGTGACGGGGCCAGCGACGCCTCCTTCGCTGGTTCCGGCTACCTGGAGCCACACTCAAAATGAGCGGACTTTCCTCCGTGTGTGTGTGTGGCCGAGTCCGTTCATTTCAAAAGTACGGTGGATAGTCCGGTGGACTTAATCCACCGGACTTAATCCACCGGACCTAGTCCGCCGAAAAAGTGCCGTGTGTGGGCAGGTAGCTCGTTCAGAAATTCCGGCGGTTTGTCCACCAGACTAAGTCCGCCAGATAGTCTGATATGTGTGTACGCGGCATAAGTGTTGCTGGTGCTAGGTCCAAGAAAATCTGTGGAAAGGACTCCTCATATTTAGCTGGTGTTGTTCTTAGGTTTTTCCAGATCATTTCTTCATCCTTATTATGGAATCTGACTATCATGTCTCTAGGCCTATCAGCTGACATCTCTGCCAGTTTTCTAACTTTATTCTCTCATAATTCATTTTTGGTGTTTCCCCCTTGCCCAATAGCGGCATAAAGATTTTGTCAATTCTTTCTTTTACGTCCTCACCTGGTGTATACACCAACCCTCTGATCCTTAGGTTCTTCCTCCTGCTGCGATTTTCCTGGTCTTCCAATTCGTATCAGATTAGATTTTGTTCTTTCTGCACCTCATCTAACTGTTCTTTAAACTCTAACATGGTCACTGACTGGGATTCTAATTTTCCCTCAGCCTCCTCCACTCTTTTAAGAATATGGTGCATGTCCTCATGCATAGTCGCTAATTTCCCCTGCAGGCATTCTTCCAGCCTGGCAAACATCTCAGCCATCTCGTCCTTTGTTAGTAAATGCTTATCCTCACTCATTTCAGGACCACGGTCCTCGACTGACGTCTCTATATTTTGTGGTGGAGTGTTGGTGCCCACTTGAGATCTTCTCTCCCCTCCCGAAGTTTTACTTTTAGCTCCCAATTGCTTACTTGGACTGTCTTTGCCATTATCTGTTGTGATATATTTCTTGAGGGTTTGCTCCGGTTCCCTTTGCCGGTTTCCCCCTCATCCCCTGATGAAGTCACGAGGTGTGACGCCACGCGTAGGGATAGGGAAGGACATTTTATGCTGATTCACACTGCACGAGTTCGCTGCTCGTCGTATATAAGTTTTTAAAGAGACCTCTTTTTGTGAGTACCCTATGTTTATTGCTAATAAAAATTGGATACATTTTATAAAACCTACTACACTATGGTTTGCTTTCTTTGATTGAAATGGGCTCTATGGAGATAAACTAAAGGAGGAGAGTGGAGCTGGAGAGAGGAGCCTTAAAGTGACCTGTACCTGTGCTGTGACTATTTTCTTGCCATATGTGCTTTTGTGGAGAGAGTGAAGGAGAAACGAGGAGCCTTAAAGGGACCCTCACTTATACGCTTTTGTCTCCTTGAGGTAAGGGGCCATTACTTACTTTAGTGTGTTGACACAGTGAAGAGAACACTGGGAAGTGGTTACTGGATTCGTATGCACACTGGTCGTCACGTAAAAGCACGTGCACTTTAAGAGACTTTTTTCCCTTCCTTGTTGAACTTTGGTTTCTTTTCTCTTGTTTATATATTTTTTTACACACCCTACTCTCTATTAGCTCTGTAGGGTGTTTACTTATATAATTTTTTGTTTATTTTATCTTTGTTCACTACCAATTACTATTGTTTGGACTCCCTAGAGATATCTTTTATTATTAGATACTTTGTAGTCTTTGGAGCTAGTGCATGGGACCAGTTTACACTCACCACTGAAGTTCCATACGGAAATTTGCCTTTGAAAACCATCCATGTTTACTCAATAATTTTTTTGGATATACTAATTTTACGCACCCTTGCACTTTATAGGACTGTAAGTCTGAGCATGATACCTATTACTCCACATTAATCCATTTCTTTTGCATCATGTACACTTTTATGGGTTAACACCTTTGTAGGGTGTTTATATTGTGCCACTTTGCACTTTAAATTTATTGTTTTAGGACTTTAAGTCTGAGTGTGATACCCATTATTCCACATTAATATATATATATATTATATTTTTTTTGTTTTGGACCACTTTTACTTTTGTGTGTCAACACCCCTGTAGAGTGTTTACATTTTGTCACTTTGCACTTTATATTTATTTTGACAAAAAAATATTTTTGCATATCCTTTTTTATATCTTACCATATTTAACACTGTTATTACGACTGTTTATAATACCAGCCATCACTAGGCAATACATGATGCAATCAGATAGTTTTTAGTTCTGTTTAGTATATTGATGTAGTTGCACTTATCTTTTAAGCGTGTGACATTTTTTTACGTAATATTGATGTCATTCAAAGACATATAGTTCACCAGGTGAAAAGTTATATGCATATAATACCGTAGTTGCCTCTGTAGTGCGTTTATTTATTTTATATTATTCATATAATTTATTTTATTTCATTCATTTTTTTGGGACAACATCCAACACTAACACACTCCCGGGAGTTTTTTACACACCCAACATTACTGGGTGGTAGCACCTTTGTAAGTGCGTTTACAGTTTTTTAGAGTGCAATTTCAATAATCTAGTCCTTTTTTGGCACCTTATGTTTTAGTTTTTTCTATTAAATACCTACACTATAAAGAATTTTAATCATACAGAACCACTTAGAGGATATCACATATCCGAATATATCCGTTTTGAGAGTCATTTACACATTACTAAATAGAGTAGAAGGTGTAACAGCCCCTTACCTACAATTAGATATTTGGGGGTTCCGTCACCTCACCTAGCTTTAGCGGAATATTTTGCTCACTGGTTCGGCCCTGGTTTCCACACTTTAACTGGTCAATACTATCCGCTATAGGCACAACTTTAATATTGTGTGCAACCCGTTTGTTCTATCAATTAGGGTTACTAGAAGGGATATACGGGCAACCGGGCAGAATGCCGGGCTACCAAACGAATTGCCAGTAAATTACGAGCCTGCTGCAAATAGATTACCACAATTATCTCACAGAACCCCAATAGAGCCACATCCCTGCACCAGCGCAATGTCTCGTACCTTCTAGGGGTCTTATAATAGAGTACTATGTCCGCTTCAATGGCTTAAACTTCTTCGGTACTAAATGAGCAAGTATACCCCTTTGTAACCAGCAACCGTTATGTCAATAATATAAAGACAATCCTTATTATGACCTCTTTTTCTTCTCCTTTCAACCAATCTCCATACAGTTCGTTTCTGAACCTTTCCCACTTGCTCCACTAGAAATCCCGATAATATTGAAATACGCCACTAGGGGGAGCCTGGAATCATCCTACAGCATTACACACTCTGTTTATCTGGTACATATCTTACCCTTCGGAAGTCTTCACAGTATACCCACACTCCTACCGCTCACCCCCGTCCTGATAAGACTAAAAGTACTAATATTACCGTACAGTTTGCTCTGCTGTAGTCAGGGGAGCCAGACAGAGGGAAAGTGTCCTCTATTATCGGGAAACGGCAGTACTCTGTGACGAAGAATCCTCACACTCCACTATTCCTGAGCGCACACCATGCTACAGGGCTGGACTGGGACAGAAATTTTGTCCCTGAACTTCATCCAGACTGGCCCCCTTACATCAGAGTCCCATCACCGGCCCCCTTACATCAGAGTCTCCTCCCCCACATGTACTCAGTTCTGAAGGCAGCTTCTGTTCTTCCTCTCTCCAGTCGTGTGATAACAAGTGATAGGGGAGAGAGGAAGGAAAGTCGGCCAGCTGTCTATCTCCCCCTGCAGGCTGGAGGGAGCATTACACCTAATGCTCTCTAGCATATGCCGGAAGCGTCTCCTCCTGACAGGAGTGAAATCGCATTCACTCACTGTCAGAGATGAGCGGCTCCAGGACTGCACCTGACTGGCCCACTGAGCCATCGGCCCACCGGGAATCTCCCGGTAGTCCTGATGGCCAGTAGATGCCTGCCATGCTGTACCACCTCCTCAGACGCTCCACAGCCGGATCTCCACCACTGCAAGACGCTCTCTCCTCTGTCCTGTACTCAGGGGGGCTGACACCACCCGTGTGTTGCGGCCGTCTTATCTACCGCCCAGCCGTCTGCTGATTACCACCGGAGGTCTCCGCTGATCGCTTGCACTGTCCGCGGTAAAGTAAATGCTGTAAACTACTTTATTAGTGAGAAATTAACATCCTGCACTTATGGCTCAGATCAGCCCCAATTCATGCACCTTCACACTTCAGATCACTGTACCCCCTGCAAATCTGTTTCACCACTGTAGCCCCCTGCTCATCTGCTCAATCGCTGTACCACCCTGCGCAACTGCCCCACCAATGTACCCCCGCTCATCTGATCCACCACTGTAATACCCTGCTCACCTGCCCCACCACTGTAATCCCCTGTACATCTGCCCCACCACTGTACCACCCTGCTCATATGTCCCACCACTGTACCTTCTGCCCCACCACTGTAACCCCTGCTCATGGGTTCCACTGATGTACCTCCTTTCTCCTCTGCACATCTGCCCCACCTCTGTACCCCCCTGCTCATCTGCCCCACTGTTGTAGCTCCCTGCTCATCTGTCCCACCAATGTACCTCCTTTCTCCTCTGCCCCAACACTGAACCTCCCCCGCTCATCTGTCCCACCACTGTAACCCCTGCTCATCTGCCCCATCACTGTATTTCGCTGCTTTTCTGTCCCACCGCTGAACCCCCTTCCTATCTGCCCCATCACTGTAACCCATGCTCATCTGCCCCATCAATGTACCCCCTTTTCTCTATTTCAATATTTCTTTATTAATATTTTCAATAAAGTGAACAAGAAATACATTTGTTACAACATGTCGGATGTTCTGACTGGAGAAAATTGACTGCTTCATTTAAACTACTTTCTTTTTTCTGGTTCAATCTTGCAAAATGAACTAAACAGAGAGAAGTCATGCAATGTATATAACTGTTATAAATTCCGGGGGGGGGGGTGGTTAGGGGTGGGGAGGGGAAAGGGGGCACCAGCTAGGTAGGTGTGTTTGCAGTATCATAGCATGAGGTTGAATAGCGGGTAAAAAAAGAGGAGATATTGAAATGGGAGGGAGTTGCAGTACTGGGAGAGCATCAGATAATTACAATACATTTGGAATGTGTGAGCCAGGATGACCACTTATACAGAAACTTTGCCATATTCAAATTTTTTCGAGCAACTAGTCTCTCCATTTCACGTTGGAAGTTTAAATCTGCTATTGTGTTGAAGATGGATGGGGAATCTGAAGTTTTCCAGAGTTTCGTGATTTTCTGTTTCGCTGCGAGTAGTAGGTGTACTATTACCACTCGTGATCTGGGGTGGAATTTTTCTATCCCAAGGTGTAGTAATGCTAGCAAGGGATTAGGGGTGGTTGGGATCTGCGATATTGTAGAAATTATAACAAATGTTTGTTTATGGACCTACAAAACCATAGAATGTGTGCTATGGTTCCAGCACTTCCACAGGTCCTCTAACAGGTAGAGGGATGTCCTGGGAAGAATTTGGATAGACGGTATGACCCCCTGTGTATTGTCTTCTGGTATGATTCCTAGTGGTTGGAGCAGTGGGAGGCTGTAAAGGTGTATTTAAAGGTGCGCATCCACATGCTGGGGGTGACAATAATATTTAGTTCTGTCCATTTTGAAAGGCTTTTGTTGGGAATAGGGCCGGTTGTCACTAAGTGCAGAGTACATTGCTGATATAGCATGTCTCGGGTATGTTGTGTGTGTATTAATTATGGATTGGTATTGGTATTTTAACCTCAGTGGGGATTTTAGGCTTCCGAAGGAAGTGTGAAAGCCTTGCATATGTGAAGGCTTCAGATTGAGGGAGTTTGTATTGATTTTGGAGTTCTGAAAAGGTTTTTAACGCGTCTGTTTTGTAGAGGTTTGATATGTTACTAATTTTATGCTTCTGCCAGTTCTGCAGGTTAAGATTTTGCAGATGTGCCACTAGCGTTCCGAAAGGGATTGGTAGTATGTGTGACGGGTGTGTTTTGGACGTTGGCTGCATAAATTTCTTCCAGACTGTTAGTGAGGCCACAATTAATGGGATTGTGATAGGAGGAAACCCAGCTAAAGTGATCAGTAGTATTTCACTTAGCGTATTCGATTTTGTAGGAGGATGATTCTATGATAGACCAGGTCTTATTGAGAGGCAGGTGCCACCAGTAGTATAGCTGGTCCAGAACAGAAGCATAGTAGTAGGTTTGTATGTGGGGAAGGCTAACGCCTCCTTTTTTGTGATGTCTAGTTATAATGTAGTGCATGCATCTAGGTGGTTTAGTTTCCCATATATATCTTGAAATTCGTTTTTGTAAGGAGGCAAAGAAGGAATGGGGTATAGGTAAAATTACTGTATGGAATAAGTATAGTATTTTGGGGAGGATTAGCATTTTAAAGGAGGCAATCTTTCCTTTTTTAGATAAAAGAAAATATAGTTGTGCTAAAAATGGAAAAACACCAATAATGAACCAGTGTTGTTCAAATTGAATGAAAAATACGCAGTATTGACCAATAAGAAATTATTACAAACCAAATAATTGTGAATAGAAGTGGGTGATAAAAGTAAAGTCCCAAAAATACCTGTGTATATATAAAGGAATAAAGTCCAAATGATCAAACAATTGAAGTAATGAGTAGACATGTGCAGAGTAAAATATTTCGTTTCGGAATTTCGTTTTCGTACGAAAAATTAATTTATTTAGTTGCTCCCTTATTTCGTTTTTCGTTCAAAAATTGCATTCGTCCGAAAATCCGCATGAATTACGGTCGAATCTGTCTTTGAAGGCTTATGGTGTCTGTCGAATGTATAAAGAAGATTCGACTGAACTTTTAAAGGCTAATATGCAAGTTAATGTCCTAAAAAGTGTTTGGGGACCTGGGTCCTGCCCCAGGGGACATGTATCAATGCAAAAAAAAGTTTTAAAAACTGACGTTTCTTCGGGAGCAGTGATTTTAATAATGATTAAAGTGAAACAATAAAAGTGTAATATTCCTTAAAATTTCGTAGCTGGGGGGTGTCTATAGTATGGAAGTGAAAGTATTCTCGCGCCTATCAATGTGTCCTAGAACTAGTGTGGTTGCAGCAAAACACCAGCAGGGGTGTAAACCCTCCCCAAATTAAGTGATAGTAATTAAGAAATGGTGTTGCGCTCCAGCTAAATAAATCTAATTAAACTAAAATAAACTAACATGTACTCAAGTACCAACCAAACAAAAATAAAATAAAGTAAAATGTGGAACTGTATATTTAAATAAGCTCAGACAATGTGCATAAATTCCAAAGTGCAATACCACAGGTCAGATTGTGCACTTAACATAAAAAACTTGACATAAAAAACTTGGTAAAAAAAACTTGGTATAAAAGATCTTCTATTGATGATAGTGAGATAGTGTTGAGTGCACACATATATAAATGATATGGTACGGAGAACAAAAAAAAAAAAAAAATGTGTCGTTGTACAAGTGTAATACAAATCAAAAATTGCACAAAATGCTAATAGTCCATGTGCAGTGTACCATGTGTATGAACAAAATACTAATAGTCCATAAACAGTGAAACAGTGTTTTTGAACAAAAGCTCCAAAAAAAAAATATATATAAGGTGAACTACAATTATACAGAGAGCATGTCCATTTGGTGGTAAAATATGTCCATTTAGTGATAAACAAAGCAGTATCCTGCGTGCTCCAAAAACAAGAAGTGAATTCCACCAGTGCTCCTATGCGTATTGTATCCTCACACTAGGTGCAGTAATTACCTTACCTTACTGCTGTAAGGTAAACAGCATTTCCAAAGTAACGCTTGTTGTCCAGTAATGCAGGTACAATAGGTGATGTAATCCTAGACTCTCATTCACCGTGGACACGTTGTAGCATGCAGGAAAAACAAGGGGAACACTCCAATGGTGAAGTATGTATTCACAATTTATTGGGTATAAAACGAAGATGTAGGTACTCACATTTAAAACAATAATAAAAAGCACAGCTAAACGAACGCGTGTCACGCTCGTGCTTCCGGACGTCACTTCCGGTGTCCTTACTGGCCAATTGTGTTCCTACGCGTATCGTCAAATGACTTCATCAGGGAATAACAACTGGGGTAAGGACGAACGTATAAATAGTGTCAGTAATTGGCAGCCATTTTCATGAAGTCCATTATAGCCACATCTACGGCCATTTTCTCGTGGACTGATATACGTCGAATGATGGCCTGCAGACATAACAGTGGCAAGGAGTGTACAAACTTCACTTACAATTATTTTTTGGGGGATTTTTAATGTAGATGGTCATTAGCTGTTTAAGCCACTGGGAAATGCCCGGGAACCATCATTCTTATTGGCGCAGCTCCGAAAGTAAATCAGAGCAACACGTCTCGTTAGTGCACCTGCGCAGTAACGTTTGTTTCTAAAAATGGTATCTACAACAAAAAAATGATAGATGCGGGCAGTACTAAACGAATATAAAAATTGGAAGTAAATAGATAAAGAGCATCAAAAAAACATAGTAAAATACAAAGTCATCTATAAATAAAAATATTATGTATAAGAGATATTAATAGAGTAAAAAAATAAACAATAATGTCTAGGAGGGAGACAGTGATCTAGAGAACGCTTAGGCCTATTTTCTGGGCCACTATTAATATATAGGCTAAGCGATGTGAGAAGTATATTAAAACTCAATAATTATGGCTAAAATTATGTACATAGAAGATCAAAAATATATCGGACAGAAATGTTGGAATTCCAGCATAACGGCCATAGTGGATGGTCCTAACGAGAGTCATAATCAATCTCCAAGAGTAACGCTGAAAACAGAGACTGATTAGGATTTTACATATTCCATCTTATTCTATTCGTTTTTTTATATATATTCTATTCCCCTTTTTAACCAGTCTCTGTTATTTGAACTATGTGAATTTTGGATTTCCCTTCCGGGGCCCTCTCTAAAATTGAGAGTGATTTTTATATATTTTTATATATTCCATCTTATTCTATTCGTTTTTTATATATATTCTATTCCCCTTTCTTTAACCAGTCTCTGCTATGTGAATTATGTGAATTTTGGATCTCCTTTCCGGTGTCCTCTCTAAAATTGAGAGTGATTTTTATATATTTTTTTTTTCTATATATTCCATCTTATTCTATTCTATTTTTATATATATTCTATTCCCCTTTTCCTAATCAGTCTCTGTTTTCAGCGTTACTCTTGGAGATTGATTATGACTCTCGTTAGGACCATCCACTATGGCCGTTATGCTGGAATTCCAACATTTCTGACCGATATATTTTTGATCTTCTATGTACATAATTTTAGCCATAATTATTGAGTTTTAATATACTTCTCACACCGCTTAGCCTATATATTAATAGTGGCCCAGAAAATAGGCCTAAGCGTTCTCTAGATCACTGTCTCCCTCCTAGACATTATTGTTTCTTTTATTCCATCTTATTCTATTCGTTTTTTTATATATATTCCATTCCCCTTTTTAACCAGTCTCTGTTATTTGAACTATGTGAATTTTGGATTTCCTTTCCGGTGCCCTCTCTTAAATTGAGAATGATTTTTATACATTCCATCTTATTCTATTCGTTTTTTATATATATTCTATTCCCCTTTCTTTAACCAGTCTCTGCTATGTGAATTATGTGAATTTTGGATCTCCTTTCCAGTATCCTCTCTAAAATTGAGAGTGATTTTTATATATTTTTTTTTATATATATTCCATCTTATTCTATTCTATTTTTATATATATTCTATTCCCCTTTTCCTAATCAGTCTCTGTTTTCAGCGTTACTCTTGGAGATTGATTATGACTCTCGTTAGGACCATCCACTATGGCCGTTATGCTGGAATTCCAACATTTCTGTCCGATATATTTTTGATCTTCTATGTACATAATTTTAGCCATAATTATTGAGTTTTAATATACTTCTCACATCGCTTAGCCTATATATTAATAGTGGCCCAGAAAATAGGCCTAAGCGTTCTCTAGATCACTGTCTCCCTCCTAGACATTATTGTTTATTTTTTTACTCTATTAATATCTCTTATACATAATATTTTTATTTATAGATGACTTTGTATTTTACTATGTTTTTTTGATGCTCTTTATCTATTTACTTCCAATTTTTATATTCGTTTAGTACTGCCCGCATCTATCATTTTTTTGTTGTAGATACCATTTTTAGAAACGAACGTTACTGCGCAGGTGCACTAACGAGACGTGTTGCTCTGATTTACTTTCGGAGCTGCGCCAATAAGAATGATGGTTCCCGGGCATTTCCCAGTGGCTTAAACAGCTAATGACCATCTACATTAAAAATCCCCCAAAAAATAATTGTAAGTGAAGTTTGTACACTCCTTGCCACTGTTATGTCTGCAGGCCATCATTCGACGTATATCAGTCCACGAGAAAATGGCCGTAGATGTGGCTATAATGGACTTCATGAAAATGGCTGCCAATTACTGACACTATTTATACGTTCGTCCTTACCCCAGTTGTTATTCCCTGATGAAGTCATTTGACGATACGCGTAGGAACACAATTGGCCAGTAAGGACACCGGAAGTGACGTCCGGAAGCACGAGCGTGACACGCGTTCGTTTAGCTGTGCTTTTTATTATTGTTTTAAATGTGAGTACCTACATCTTCGTTTTATACCCAATAAATTGTGAATACATACTTCACCATTGGAGTGTTCCCCTTGTTTTTCCTGCATGCTACAACGTGTCCACGGTGAATGAGAGTCTAGGATTACATCACCTATTGTACCTGCATTACTGGACAACAAGCGTTACTTTGGAAATGCTGTTTACCTTACAGCAGTAAGGTTAGGTAATTACTGCACCTAGTGTGAGGATACAATACGCATAGGAGCACTGGTGGAATTCACTTCTTGTTTTTGGAGCACGCAGGATACTGCTTTGTTTATCACTAAATGGACATATTTTACCACCAAATGGACATGCTCTCTGTATAATTGTAGTTCACCTTATATATATATTTTTTTGGAGCTTTTGTTCAAAAACACTGTTTCACTGTTTATGGACTATTAGTATTTTGTTCATACACATGGTACACTGCACATGGACTATTAGCATTTTGTGCAATTTTTGATTTGTATTACACTTGTACAACGACACATTTTTTTTTTTTTTTTTTTTTTGTTCTCCGTACCATATCATTTATATATGTGTGCACTCAACACTATCTCACTATCATCAATAGAAGATCTTTTATACCAAGTTTTTTTTACCAAGTTTTTTATGTCAAGTTTTTTATGTTAAGTGCACAATCTGACCTGTGGTATTGCACTTTGGAATTTATGCACATTGTCTGAGCTTATTTAAATATACAGTTCCACATTTTACTTTATTTTATTTTTGTTTGGTTGGTACTTGAGTACATGTTAGTTTATTTTAGTTTAATTAGATTTATTTAGCTGGAGCGCAACACCATTTCTTAATTACTGTCTATAGTATGCCTGTGAAGGGGCGCGTGCTTCTGGTGCTTAGAACTGTCCCTGCACAAAGTGTCATTTATGCAGGAAAAAAAGTCCTTTAAAATCACTCGCAGCTATTATGAATTGTCGGTTCTGTAATACAGAGAACACTCATTGAAAGTCATTGATAAAAAAATAAAAAAATTAAAATAAAAAAAAAAGCGTGGGGGTCCCCCAAATTCAATTACCAGGCCCTTCAGGTCTGGAATGGATATTAAGGGGAACCCCGCGTCAATTTAAAAAAAAAAAATTGACGTGGGGTTCCCCCTAAAAATCCATACCAGACCCTTTATCCGAGCACGCAACCTGGCAGGGGGAAAGAGAGAGAGAGCGGCCCCCCTCCCTCCTGAATCATACCAGGCCACATGCCCTCAACATTGGGAGGTGCTTTGGGGGTCTGTGGCCCCTCAAAGCACCTTGTCCCCATGTTGATGTGGCGAAGGGCCTCATCCCCACAACCCTGGCCGGTGGTTGTGGGGGTCTGCGGGCGGGGGGCTTATCAGAATCTGGAAGCCCCATTTAAAGAGGGGACCCCCAGATCCCCCCCCGTTTGAAATGGTAAGGGGGTTCAAAAGTACCCCTACCATTTCACAAAGAAAGTGTAAAAAATTGTTAAATAAGACAAACACACTTTTGAAAAATTCCTTTATTAAAAATAAAAAAAGATTCCAGCGGTGGTAATCCACTCTTGCTATCCAGCGATGGATGATATCTCTCCAGCAATGGCTGATCTGATCGATTGCAGCGAATCCATCCATCTTCTCTCTCCACGGAGGAGACACTGTGGGGATCCCGGCGGCCTGACGTTTGTTATATGCGGAGGGTGGGGCCAACCATCATCTGACCCTGCCCCCTCTGACGCAAGGGGAAACCCGGGCTTCCCCATGACGTATGGGTGACCTTGCCCCCCTCTGATGTAACACAGGCAGCCCTCTGAGCTGTTTGCCCCGGACCATCTAGGATAAAGGCCCTGGTTGCGTGTATAGCTGCAAGCGAGTTTTTCTAGCCTTCTGGTAAGCATGCATTCCTTATGGTGTTCAGCACTTTTTTGGTCATGGAAGATTGCATTCATATTACTTCAGTTGTTCAAAAATTTGGACTTTATTCATTATATTTTTTTGGGACTTTTTTTTACTTTTATTATCACCCACTTCTATTCAATTAATTCACAATTTGGTTTGTAATTTCTTGTTGGTCAATACTGCATATTTTTCATTGTTTGAACAGCACTGATTCACTATTGGTGTTTTTTTCATTTTTAGCGCAACTATTTTTTTCTATTTGTGTGTGTGTGTGTGTGTGTGTGTGTGTGTGTGTGTGTGTGTGTGTGTGTGTGTGTGTGTGTGTGTGTGTGTGTGCGTATTCCATATATTTATGTGCTTCTTCATATTTTTTTAGTTTCTGTTAGGAGCGCATTATTTCCCCCCTTTTTCAACCTAGTTTAGATAAGCCTGTTTTTCATTTTTTTGTTTGATTGGTGAAGCCATTTTTGGAAGGCCTGGTAGTTAAGGTCATAGAGGTGCGGTAATGATGGAGCTAAATTTATCCCAAGGTACACCTTTATGATACAACATCGTACATCACAGTGCTGGAAGGGGGATTTTGGTCAAACACTTCCCTCATTCTTCTCTGGTTGGCTGTATCCTGCTGCCGCTTTCGTCTGGACCTCAGCTCCCGGGTGGACGTTTGGTTCAATACCCCCCCGATAAACTTGTTTTTCACCATGTACCTGTTTCTACCAGTATACCATATAATCATTAGGTAAGAGTGTTAGGACTATAGATGTTGTTCCCTCCTTCCCTATATCAATTGAACTATTATTAATTACCTGTATATAACCCATTACAGATATTCCCAACCAGCTTCTCCTGATGAGTGGATATAAATCCACAAAACGCGTCGAGCTGTCATATTTGCTGCTATGTCACAGTATCCATAATTATATCATGGGTTCTATCAAAGGGCTGAGATATTGATTTATTATTTTCTATTACAATATGTTCATTATGTCTTTGTCTATTTTGGGCATACTGCTGACAGTTATCTTTATTATGTGAGATATTTTTCCATTATGGTATTAATTTTTATTATGAAATATTGTATATTATTTTTGATCATGAGACAATGTACTAATTATGTTTTATTTTATATTTTTGTACTATTGATCTAATTAATATACTGCATGTATCATGTTTTATCTATTGTGTACCATATTATTGATTTAATTAAATATATTTTATTAAATACTGCCCTATGCCCATTTTTGTCACCACAGAACATTATATGTACTATAACTAATATCCCAGCCTACCCTGAGTGGTGCATTTCATATAAAGTCCCCTCACCCCTATTATCCCCCTTTTTTCCCCTTCTGTTTTTAACTTACTAGGGATGGAGACCTAGGTACGTTAGGTTCAAGGCCTCACACAAAGTCCCAACAATTTTTTTTCTTCATCTTCTCCAGGTGATTTATGGGGAGGGAGAGTATGAATGGCTGTCAGGACTTCTTCATCTGAGAATGGTTGGGAGAGCTCCGCTAATTGGGCAGGGGTTATAGAGAGGAGATTAAGGATAGGAAGTGTGTCATTTGCTAAGTTGTAGAGAGAGGAGTAATAGTCGCTAAAGGCATTCGCTATATCCTGCGGATTTGTAAGAAGTTTTTTTGGTGGTGGGGAGGTGGAGGGAAGCTATTTTACATTTAGTACCTTGGGCTTTGACCTGTCAGGCTAATAAGGCTCCAGCCTTATTATCTAGGGAATAGTACGTGGCTTTAGTTAATTTAAGGTTAGTTTCAAATTTATAGAGTAAAAGTGAGTGGAGTTGTCATTGCTCTAGGAGTTCACTGCTTAGTTTGTGGGAGGGAGTAAGTTTATGTTGGGTCTCCTAAGCGGGAAATTCAGGAAAGGACCTTGTCAACTTCCTTAGACCTCTGGCTCTTAACAGTACTGTGACGTTTAATTAGCAGTCCACGCATGTACAAACCTAACAGTGTCCAGTCGATCGTTCAATTCAAAAAAGGAGTTGTGCTCAGCAGTGAGTTTTTGAATGTTGCTTGGGACTGAGTTGAGGGAAGCATTAAGTCTCCATATTTGAGTTGTTCTGGGTCTACAGTTTCCTGCAGTAATGGAGATGGGTGCATGGTCTGACTATGTGATGGATCTAGTCTGAGTTTCACATCCTGGAGAATGATTTATTTATTTTTTTCCAACAAGGAAGAAGTCTATACAGGAGTACGAGAGTTGAGAGGAGGAGAAATAAGAGTAGTCCTGCTCATTGCTATGCAGGCATATCCATGGATCAAAGAGATCATTTGTTTGAAAAAAGGGGTTTAGTGCAGGTCGCCGATTGTTAGTTGAGGATGCAGTGTCCAGGTTTGGGTTTCCAATTATGTTGAAGTCGCCTCCAATAAGAAGCCTTCCTTTTCGGCATTCCTGTTACCTTCTTGTATAGTTGTTTGTGGAATCGCAATTGTTTGTTCGGCCCATATACGTTGACTGATATAGGTGACTTTGTTAATGTCACATATAAGAATCAGGAAATGACCTTGAGGGTCTGCTACTGATTGGTGTCGTTTGAATTGGATTGAGTCCCGTATGGCAGTGAGGACTCCACTTTTCTTCTTTTGGCTTGAGGCTAAGAATATTTGGTCGTAGTTTTTCAGGGTGAACTTGGGAGTTTGAGCAGATGCAAAGTGCGTCTCCTGTGCCAAAAGGATATCAGCTCTTTGGCTGTTGGCTTCTCTTAGAAGTGTGGATCTTTTTTTGTGGAGAGTTTAGGCTTCTGGCGTTAATGGATACTATTTTGATCGCCATTATGAAAGGGGAAGACAGGATAGATTATCCCCAGGTAAGGGTGGTACTTGGTAGATTTAGGGTGATTTGTTATTTTGTCTTTTCAGTACTTGGGGAGAGTTGTCATTTGTCCAAAGAAGCAGGGATCCGAGAATAAGTTGGTTGAATGGTGGGTGGGGGTTGGCTGGTGCTGGATTCAGGTGGGTTGCCTGTGTTTAAAAAAGGAGACCCCTGGAACCTGGGCTCAATGTGCAGAAACTACTGCAAACAATCGGTGGGGGATAGTGGTCCTCTGTCAACTACGAGGGACAGAGATCACTGAACAGGCAGGCTGGTATCAGATAGGAGCGGTGCAATTTCCCAGCCATTTGGCTGGTGTAGAGAAGGAAATTAGTTATGGTTTTCAGATATCTGGAGGAGCTGCTCCGATTTCCATGTGTGTTGATCAGAAGGGTTTGGTATTTCTTCTGGGATTATGCACAAGGTCCTCAGGAGTTTAAGTCCCGATATGAGGGTTTGCACTACGTGAGTTTTGTTTTGATGCGTAATGAGTAGTTTAGTGGGGAAGCCCCATTTATATGGTATTTTATGGTTCTGAAGTGCTTTATAGTTGCCAGCTGTCTGCAATTTTTCCATGGTTGCTTTGGATAAATCAGTATAGAGAGCGATGTTGGTGAAAGGGTCAGGGAGTTTTGCCGCTCATTTTGCTGCAAACATGATTTTTTCTTTCACATTGAAAAAGTAGACACAGGCCAAGACATCCCTGGGTGTAGAAACAGGGAGGTGAGGTGGCTTAGGGAGCCTGTGAGCTCTGTCAATTTCCATGTCATGGACTGTTAGGTCAGGCAAGAGTGCACTCATCACTGCCATTTCACGACTGGCGCCATCTTGGCTGCTCATCATGGCCGATGAGGGGTAATAGTTTGTGAGCTTCCTCTGCAGTTTAGATTCCTTCCTCCATTACAGCATTGTTCTACCACTGTGGTAGGATGTCTGGGTTACAAGGTGGGATCATTATCCCTTCTCTGGTGTCACTAGGATAGTCGCTCAGGCCGGTTTTACTGCAGAGCTGAGGGACTAGGCAGCCATCCACACGAGTCATTAAGCCACACCCCTGTCCGGCCCAAGATGGAACCCCCCTGCTCGTCCGGCCCAAGACGGAACCCCTCCTGCTCCTTTTCCCTGCTGCTGTACCCTCTTAGGTGTGGTATGCAGAGTGGTGAAAGGAAGCAGAGATGTCCTGGCACACTCATCCTGCAGATCCACCTCTCGTGTCCAGCCCACGTGCTTGTATGTGATGCATGTGATGTCACATACAAGCATCTGGAATGGATGCTTAATGATGAGCTCAGGTCAGGGGAGTTTTCTATAAGCAGTGGGCCTGTGTGCAGGATCATAAGTTGGGCCTCCGCAGCTGAGAAAGTGTGTGGTGATCTGCGCCGCAGCAAAAGTTAGGTGGGATTTTCATAGCGCTGAATACTGGCTCTGGCTTAAAGGGACACAGTGCAGGGCTTCAGTAGTGATGCAAAGATTCAGGAATAATTCCAACAAAGTTTCCCGAAGCTCAACAGTAATTCCACAAACTGTCACCTGATTTTCTCAATCACCGTGAAATCCCTTCTTTCTGAGATTGGTAGTGGCAACCAAGCGAGTCATCTTCCTCCAGATGGTGGGTGGGGCTAGCAGGACAGAAATTGGCTTTAGCAGTGGCCAATAACAGTCATCCTGGAAGCAGGGACCGCCCCCCCAGCATAACTGCACCCAATGTCTTCCCCATCACAAAGACGATCGCAGCTACAGCAAAGTTAGATAACCAAATAATGTTTCACATCTTTTACAATGTGTGGGTCACAGTGCCTCCCCCTCAGTGCAGGTGTAGCATGGGGAATTCTGAAATTGGAATGCATTAGTGTCTCACTGACACTTTACGTGTGCTGGTCTACTGATGGGGAGGGAGTCGAGTGCCGGCAAAAGAGGCTTTGCGTGTCGGGGGTTGCCTACCACTGGACTAAACAAATTGCATAAATACACAGTACACAACATATACACTCCCCCCCTTCTTGTTCCTCCCTAAACACCCTAGATTCACTGAACTACAGATATGTATATATACAATAAGCGGAGAATCAGACAAAAAGCAGAAACAAGTCACAGAACAGTTTGTAACTTATTGCATAATTTAAACCTGGTGGCTTTGTTGCCGCCAAGCGGTAAATCCATCTTGCCTCCCTTTTGTAGAATTGATCCCAGTCGCATCCTCATATATACGTATGGATTCGTTCAAGGGCAAATAATCTAACGCTATGGGGATTTTAAATGTTTACATATACCATGTCTTCCAATAGGGGACATGATGTCACCACCCTTCAGTTAATAGTGGATACATGGTCATGTATCCATTTACAAAAGAAACGTTTAATTTTACCGAAATAGTAGCTGTCACATACACATGTCATAAGGTAAACCATACCCATTGTCTGGGAATTTGTAAAGTGCTTGGCTTGATAGATTTCACAGTTTGGTAGAGTGTGTATCTTTCCGGGCCAGAGGAATTGGCAGTACGGACAACCGCCACACCTGTGAGTTCCTGGGTATTTACATTTGCATTTACTACTTTCCCTATAAAAATAACTCTTGACCAGTTGATCCCTTATCAAATTGTTCCTGCGATATACAATTGCCACTTTGTCCCTAATACTGTTGGCCACTTGGGGGTCAGCTTTCAAAAGGTAACAGTATTTATCAATGACATGTTTAATCTGCTGTTGTTGCTTGGAATATCTGATGTATTAATTTTTGTCATCACTGCTATATTTAGCAGTTTGAAAGACTCGTCCTTCTCTCTTCTTGCTGTTGGCTTTCTGATAAGCTTTTTTCAATGTCTTTTTTGAGTACCCTCAGGCTGTTAATCTATCTCTGAGTTCCTTGGCTTTAAGCTAGAAATCCTCCTGTGATGTGCAGTTGCACTTGAGGCCCAGATACTGTCCATAAATGGATTTAACCAGACTTGCTGGATGCCCACAATTCGCTCTTAAAATGGTGTTACCAGCTGTAGGTTTCCGAAAGAGAGTGGTTCCTAGTGTCATATCCATTTTGATAAATATCTCCACATCAAAAAAAAAAATTCCTGACTACATGTCGTAGTGAATGACAAGTTGAAATCATTTGTGTTCAGCATTTGAATAAAGACACTAAGTAATTCCCTAGAGCCATTGCAGAGTATGAGGATCTCGTCTATGTACCTGTGCCACTATAGAATATGGCACAGGTACATAGAGCCTCATCACTCATAATTTGGCGCTTCCACCCCCCGGTACAGATTGGTGTACGGTGGGACGCAGGAGGTCCCCATCGCCACTCCCTGCACCTGGAGGTAGTGAGAGATGCCCTAACATAAAGTTATTGTGAAAAATAAACTCCAGGGGCGCAACAACAAACTCGCTATATGGTTTTTGAGTAGTTCTTCTTTCTTGAGGGAAAGCTTTAACCACTGAGATGCCCCTGTTGTGTGGTGTACTGCTGTACAATGCCTCAACATCGACAGCTACCAACCACACTCCAGGGGAAACATGAATCTAATTGATGGCCTGTAAAAGATGGATAGTAACCTTCAGGTAGGAGGGCAAGGATAGGACATAAGGGAGCGTAAATGCGTATCAACTAAAATGCTGGCATTTAGTTAGACTACCGCATTTGGAGATTATGGGTCTACCTATTGGCTTAACAAGATTTTTATGGACTTTGGGTAGAGAATAGAAGGTAGGGTTACATCTGTTTTCAGAAATTCCCAAGTGGATTTGGGAATGGTGCCCTGATTATATGCCCGATAGATCAATTGGTTAAATTCTTGCTGAGCTTTTGCCAATTTGCCTTGTGAAACCTTCCTATACCACTCAGTATTTTTAAGTATGCAATTACTTTATTATTTAAGTATATTGGTCCATGGTCATGACTACCACATTCCCTCCTTTATCTGCTGGCTTTATTACCAATTCAACTCTATCTTTTAAGATCTTTAATTGCATGTTTCTGAGTCCGAGTAAGATGATTTTTAGCACCTTCCTGCGTTTGTAAGGCCTGTATTTCCTGTCTGGTTTGTAAAACGAATGCTAAAATGTTGCTATTCAAAGATAGAGAGGGGAAATGCACACTTTTACATTAAATTAATCTATCAGAGGAAAGTTAGTGGCGTTAGGGGTTATATCATTTGCTTCCAATAGTGCATCCAAATCGATCTGATCAAGAAGATCAGTTTCCTCTGGAGCATCATTCTCTTCAAGCAGTTCAATCAATGCTGGAGAGCTTTGAAGTCCTGTCTTTTTTATACCAGGACCAGTGAAAGTTGGGCATCATTTTTTTATGATGAAGCACCTTTAGGAGCAGCTTAGGGGAAAAAAAGACTAATGTCCTTAATGATTTCAAACACATCAAAATCCTTTTCAGGGCAAAATCCCAAACCCAAGGAGAAAACCTCCAGCTCAGGCTGAGATAATTGAATAGGTGGCAAATGTATCCTCTAGTTTGTTGGCTCTATCTGAGAATGTGTCTTGTAGATTTTGTATGTTGGTCTGAACAGTTTTGTTGGGAGTAGTCCGCAAAGAAATATCGCTGCTCCAGGTGAGAAAATTGAGTGCAAGCCCCGACTCACCTGCCATAGAAGACTGAATAAGGAAAGCAATTGGCTGCACACTGAGGTTCTTGACATCCATTTATTGAATGTTCCATACAAACAATGACGCACACCATGGTTGCAGTAGCCGGAACAAAGGCAAACTATTTTCGCACAGCTACACTGTGCTTACTCATCACCTTGAGGTGTGCTACTGACATTCCTTAAATAGCCGCCCCACACCCATGTCCAAAGGTGTGA
This sequence comes from Lithobates pipiens, assembly GCF_037356315.1. NCBI lineage: Eukaryota > Metazoa > Chordata > Amphibia > Anura > Ranidae > Lithobates > Lithobates pipiens. The sequence continues at coordinate 279,885,465 of NW_027507764.1, forward strand.
TAGTTATCAGTAGACACACCACCTGTCCCAATTACATATAGCACGTAAAAATAGTGGAGGGGGATTTGACCAGTTTGGCTCAGTCTAGCCTTGAAGGTATAGATTCCATCTGTGAAGCTGTGTGTGACACAAGTGGGACTTTATTTGAGATATGTACAACATTTGTAATTAAAGTTTACCATATTAGGGGGCGTGTCCTGCAGCTGCATGGTGTAGGATGCTCTTTCCATGAGCTCCGGCTGCACTTTATCCTTTATTCTATCCTCACGGACCTAATCGACTCTTCTACACGCCGTACTACTCTGCCTCTCTCGGGAGAACACCCCGCGTCCATGTCGCCGCCGAAAAAGACCCAGGGCGCACTCGATAGGCTCGGAAAGTTCCGAACGGATGCTCCGGACCTCGTGGAGGAAGATGGCGCCTGGCCCGACCGCGGAGAACCCTCCCTCAGGTGATACGGCGCGCATTCTCGAGGCTGTCACCCTCTGCCGAACCTCCCTCACTTCTAGGATTGAGGAGGTTAAAGTGGACATTTCCCTTATCCGCCAGGACCTACACAAGCTGAGGGAAAGGGTCGGCGAAACGGAGCGCAGGTTGGGACAGATGGAAGATGACACCCCCCCCCCTTCAGATTTCCACTGAAAGGTTGCAGCATCAGTTAACCGCTGTCCTGTGCAAACAGGACGAACTTGAGAACAGAATGCGCCGCTGTAATCTTCGATTCGTGGGATTGCCTGAGAAGGTGGAGGGCTCCGACCCCCCCCCCCCCCCCGCATTCCTTGAATGCCTGCTAATTGCGAACTTTGGTCTTGAAGCCTTCTCCTCCACCTTCGCGGTCGAGCGCGCCCATCGCCTGGCCTCAAGACCTCCGCCTCCAGGTGCCCCGCCGCGCACTTTTATTGCAAAGATGCTCAACTACCGCGATCGGGACGCGGTTCTGCGCCTCACCCGAGAGAAGGGCAACATTCCCTACGAGGACAAGCACATCGTGGTGTTCCCGGATTTCTCCGCCGAGATCCAGAAGAAGAGGGCTCAGTTTACTGAGGCCAAGCGTCAGCTCCGCATCCGCCACCTGGTATATGCAATGATGTTCCCTGCACGGCTCCATGTTATTCGCGATGGCAAGGCCCACTTCTTTGAGGATCCTGCTGCTGTTCTCTCCTGGCTTGAACAACGTCCGGATGATGCCCCTGACTGACTCTGATGACCATTACGTTGCATTTCTGCGGACCTGTCCTTGCTCTCCACGCCTGGGAGTTATGTTATCAACCGTGAGTAATCCTGAACCCCTGTTGCCCTCTTCTATGTTACTGGCTTTTTGCTGCCTGTTGTGCCTCACCCGTGCTTATGTGTGCCCCTGGATGTTCTATGAGAGTCCCTGCTTATGCCACATATCCTGTTTGACCTACTCCATATGGGTCCCCCCTTTCCACAGACACTTTTGCAGCCGGGGAACTGGACACTGCTCTCGGCCGAGACCTTTCTATGCTGAGACTTCCTACCCGGCCGCACAGTACAGTTGACTTTTGTTCGTCCCCGCTCCTGACTGGGAGCGCACCTGGTCACGTACGCGCTCTACACCTGGATGTTCCCCTTACTGTCCACAGTGGCCGGGTACACTCCCCACTATCATTCCAAGTTGTGTTTCCCTGGCCAGCCTCAGTTCCCATGTGTTCCTTGGGCTACTGTGTACTTTGCCTGCCTTGCCGGTCCAGCGTAGGCACTGTTAAGTTGCACTTTACCACTTTCAGGTCCTGTTTGATGTTTACCTTCCATGTTCTTTTTATGCCTGTACCTATTAATCTATGTCTGACAATTGTTCTTCTGCTCAATTTTGTGTACCAAGTATTAACTGCATTGCCCTTGGTTTTTATTTTTGCTGTGGGGGTGGTTGCTGAGAGTGGGTGCGGGGTGGGCCTGCAGTGGGTGGGGGTGATACTACTCTCTGCGGGGGCCCCCTCTTGGGAGATCGCGGGTCAGCTCGGTCACCTCCTGTTCCACCTATACTGCACTGCGTTTTCTACTTGCTATGGCGACCCTTAAGGTAGTCACGTGGAATGTGCGTGGCCTACGGGATAGATCTAAGAGGGTGGCGGTGCTTTCTCACCTCAAGCAGCTACGTGCGGATATCATGGTACTGACTGAGACACATATTACGGGTCAGTTACAACTGTCATAAAAAAAACGTGGGTTGGGTGGGTGTATCATGCCCCTTATACTAATAACTCTAGCAGAGTTGCTGTCCTGGTGGCCAAGACCGTCCAGTTTCATCTCCATGATTTGCAATCCGATAGACGAGGAGGCTATTTATTTTTGCATGTCACGGTTGGAGGTCTGGAATTTTTATTACTAGCCTTTTACATACCCCTGCCCTTCTAATTTGAGGCCCTCCAGGAGGGGATTGATTTTATGTTACAGCACCCCACATTGCTAGCTCTGTGGCTAGGGGATTTTAACTCCGTAGTGTCCCCCGCCCTTGATAGACTCACCCGGTCCCCCATGCCCTCCCCTCCCCCGTCGCAGACTAGATTTGGCAGTTTTCTCGCTGAATTTGCTCTGACGGACGTCTGGAGATATAGACACCCTACCCGGAGGGAGTACTCCTGCTTCACGCCAGCACATAATGCCATGTCCCGGATAGACTTGATCCTGTTCTCCCCTACCCTGCTTCCATACTGTCACGTACCTTACAGTGGAGTCAGACTGCTGAGGGTGGCCTCTCGCACGGTTCCTGTCTCCACGCCCCTGAGGATGGGGACAGGGAGCGTGAGGACACGAAAGGGTGCAGGTGCCTGAAGGTGGAAGTAGCAGACCTTGGAGATGCTGGGTCCTCACGGTAGACGAGATGTTGACTGGTCACGTAGGTAGGCACCGGAAGATCAGCAGGTGTGCAGGAAGCACTGCGTGTCTGTAACAGGCAAGGTCGGCAACTTGGCAGACAATGCGGTACAATAACAGGAGGCAGGTGCGTAATCAGGAACAAGCAAGGGTCTGGCAACGTGCAAGCAAACGAGGTACAGATTCAGGAGACAAGCCAAAGTCGAAGTCCAAGCCGGGGTCAAAGGAAGTCCAGGAGATAGTAGCACAGGGTATCCAAAGGGCGGGTGTCAGGAACGGGTCACAGGAACAAGGATCACGGGAGCAAGGTCACAGGAGCAAGGTCACAGGAGCAAGGTCACAGGAACAACGATCAGGTCTTACAGGAGTAGCTGAAGACGATCCAGCACTGATGTCAGGCCAGGATCCTGTTTATATAGAGGGGAGTGAGCCAGGATTGGTGGAAGTGGCCGTCCGTGCGTGAATACGTACATCCGTTCAGTTTGCGCGGGTGTCTTCGCGTGTTCGGATTGGCGTACGTCCACGTGTTCGGATTGGCGTACGTCCACGTGTTCGGATTAGCATACATCCGTTCGTCCTGGAATTCGTACGCCTCTGACGGGGACACCGCGCATGACGCCTGGAACGAAGGGAAACTGCCGCTGTACGGGGACGGGCATACGTATGGTGAGTTCCCTGACACATACCTTCTGGATGCGGGGTTTGGGACCAGGGTCTTGTCTGATCACTCGCCCTGTTGGGCCAGGCTTCGCCTGCCCTCCACCCCGGTATACCGTCTGTGGAGGTTAAACCCTTTCTGGCTAACAGCCCTCCCTGATCTGGAGGCCGTCCAGCTTGAATGGGCTTACTACTTTTGGACCAACACGGACTGCATTGTTTGGTCTGGTATGGGAAGCTTTTAAATTGCACGCCCGCATGCTAATGTCCATTCGCATTAGTCGATATAAGGACTCCTCGAAGCTCGCTATACAGCAGGCTGAAAAGGTGCTGGAGAGCAAATTCCTTGCGCACCCCACATCCTCTAATTCCGCTAAATTGAGACTGCAATCTAGACTCACTGACCAATTACACCTTGATAGAGCAGGGAGGAAGGTATTTTATAGCAAACAAAGAGTTTGAGTATGGGGAGAAGGCTGGGAGGTTGTTGGCCTACATGGCTCACCTGGATCACAGCCCCCCGGTGGTGGTCCAGCTCATGTCTGCGGCTGGAACCACGCTGTCGGATCCGCTGGAGGTGGCCCAGGAATTTCTGAGTTTTTATGCCGATCTATACACCTCTGAGGCCACCGGTTCCTTGGACGACTTGCGTGCCCTGCTGCAGACGGTGGATTTCCCGGTCCTTACGGACTCCCAAGTGGAGCTCCTGGAGGCTCCCATAACTGAGGAATGCATAGCGGAGGCTATAGCATGTTTGCCACCTAAAGCCCCAGGTTCGGATGGCCTTCGCCGGGAGTTCTACGCCCAGTTTCAAGAGGTCCTGCTCCCCAAGCTTCACCTGCTTTACACCCACATATTTGACACCGGTGTGCTCCCCCACTCTATGAATGAAGCACTGCTAGTCCTTATCCCTAAACCAGGCAAGGACCTCCTTTATCCCGAATCATACCGCCCTATATCGCTTCTGCAACTGGACATAAAAATTTTGGCCAAGATCCTCGCCCTTAGACTCAATAGACTCACTTCATCTTCTGCACACAGATCAGACCGGTTTTATGCCCAGAAAGAACACGGCCTTCAACCTTAGGAGGCTGTTTATGAACCTACAGGCCTCTCATGATAACATCGGTTCTAGGGTGGTGGTTAGCCTGGATGCCGCAAAGGCATTCGACTCGGTGGAGTGGGGTTACCTGTGGGAATGCCTGCACAGGTTTGGCTTTGGCCCTAGGTTTGTGCGCTGGATACAGCTTCTCTACCAGGCCCCCACTGCCCGAGTCCTTGTAAATGGCCAGATTTCCAGCCCCTTTCCCTTTCAAGAGGCACGCGCCAGGGGTGCCCCATTTCGCCCATGCTGTATGCATTGGCGGTGGAGCCCCTGGCTATCGCCATTAGAACGCCCCCGGACATTCGCGGTCTCCGTATGGGTCAGTTATCAGAGGTTATGAGCCTCTATGCGGATGACATGTTGCTATACTTGGAGGATGCCAGTCCTTCCCTGACGGCGGTTTTGGAAGTGATTCGACGTTTTGGTGTTTTTTCAGGTCTCCGCATTAACTGGTCCAAGTCCCAAATTCTCCCCATAGACGTCACCGCCCCCACGAGGACGCAGGCTCTATTACCTCGGTATACACTGCTCTCGCTCCATCACGGACTATGCTGGCCTTAACCTCGAACCCTTTTCCCCCTCTTGAAAAGGAAGACCCAGGTTTGGTCCAGACTCCCCCTCGGGGTCATGGGCCGCCCACATATTTGACACCGGTGTGCTCCCCCACTCTATGAATGAAGCACTGCTAGTCCTTATCCCTAAACCAGGCAAGGACCTCCTTTATCCCGAATCATACCGCCCTATATCGCTTCTGCAACTGGACATAGAAATTTTGTCCAAGATCCTCGCCCTTAGACTCAATAAGGTAATACTTCATCTTCTGCACACAGATCAGACCGGTTTTATGCCCAGAAAGAACACGGCCTTCAACCTTAGGAGGCTGTTTATGAACCTACAGGCCTCTCATGATAACATCGGTTCTAGGGTGGTGGTTAGCCTGGATGCCGCAAAGGCATTCGACTCGGTGGAGTGGGGTTACCTGTGGGAATGCCTGCACAGGTTTGGCTTTGGCCCTAGGTTTGTGCGCTGGATACAGCTTCTCTACCAGGCCCCCACTGCCCGAGTCCTTGTAAATGGCCAGATTTCCAGCCCCTTTCCCCTATCAAGAGGCACGCGCCAGGGGTGCCCCATTTCGCCCATGCTGTATGCATTGGCGGTGGAGCCCCTGGCTATCGCCATTAGAACGCCCCCGGACATTCACGGTCTCCGTATGGGTCAGTTATCAGAGGTTATAAGCCTCTATGCGGATGACATGTTGCTATACTTGGAGGATGCCAGTCCTTCCCTGACGGCGGTTTTGGAAGTGATTCGACGTTTTGGTGTTTTTTCAGGTCTCCGCATTAACTGGTCCAAGTCCCAAATTCTCCCCATAGACGTCACCGCCCCCACGAAGACGCAGGCTCTATTACCTCGGTATACACTGCTCTCGCTCCATCACGGACTATGCTGGCCTTAACCTCGAACCCTTTTCCCCCTCTTGAAAAGGAAGACCCAGGTTTGGTCCAGACTCCCCCTCGGGGTCATGGGCCGCCTGGGGTTTGTCAAAATGATTCTTCTCCCTAAGCTGCTCTACCTATTTTGGCACACCCCACACCATCTACCGCCACGTTTGTTCCGCAATATGGAATCGATCCTCAACTCATTCGTTTGGGGCTCTTCCAGGCATAAGTTTGCCTGGCAGACCCTCAAATGTCCGGTCCACCTTGGCGGCGCTGCACTTCCTGACTTAGAGACCTACTATTTGGCCTCCCAGCTCTCCCACTTATACTATCTAAACACATATGACAAACTGAGGTACTCCCACCTGGTGTGCACCTCGATAAGATGTGATTGCACACCCCTACCCAATTATTTTTTGCAAACATAGAGGTATTTCCCGTTCGGGATATAAACATACCATGATCGCGTACCATGGCCGGGTTTGGCGTGTGGTACAATCTAGGTCTGGGGCCTCCTCTCTGCATGCACATACACCTCTTTGGGATAACTTTTATCTACCTGAGCTGCTAGGGGTACCGGACTACAAGGTATGGATATGCAGGGGGGTTGTATACCTGTCTCAACTCTACACAACTCAGGGTGTCAAGACATTCCAGGCACTCAAAGACTAATTCGGCCTTCCAAATCATGCGTTTTTTCGCTACCTGCAGGTCCGCCATTCATTGCAGACCCAGTTTGGGAATACGCCCCCTGCCTTAGCATGCGCACCCTTAGCAGATCTGGTTCTCAGTAATGATTCCCGTAAACTTCAACCATATACGCGCACCTCCTCGCCCCTCGGGCCATGGCCCATGCTTACAACCTTAAACTTAGGTGGGAGGCTGATGTTGGACAGGTGGAAGACGAGCACTGGGGAGATATTGGCAGTGTCGACTGAGGTTTCTCCCAAATTATCGGATAGGCTGACCCACCTTTACATACTTCATCGCTCCTATGTCACCCCTGGGCGGCTATCTAAGTACAAACCTGACCTCGACCCTGTATGTCCCAGATGCGGCAATCCAGCCAGCACATTTTATCATCTTATTTGGACCTGTCCCCCTATCCAAAGGTATTGGGCTCAGATTATCCAATTTCTACATGACCATATGGGGTCTCCCCTCACACTCTGCCCACGCCAATGTATTCTCGGTCTCCTCCCTCTCTGGGAGGAAAGTAAATATCTTAGGATTCTTTTACAGGAGACGCTCTTTGCTGCTAGGATGCAGATAGCTCAATTGTTGCTTAGACCTGACCCCCCAATGATCCAGCAGTGGAAGAGAGCTGTTAACCAAACTTTACCCTACAAAATAACTATTTATTCCAATCGAGGATGCCCGATGAAATTCCACAAAATATGGGATAGGTGGTTGGAAAATCCCCACAGCTGTACGAGCTAGAGGGTGGACTGTTGCTCCTTTTGATGTGCCCATCTGGGCAATCTATTGCATGTATATCTATGCTATATGTAGTTATGGTATTGTGTGCACTGCAAGTCATGGTATGCTATGTCAGACATGGAATGTACCCTTCTTCATGACGATTGGTGCCTGTTGCGCCTATTTTTGTTTGTGTATTATGTAACTTTTTTCTACATGCTCAATAAACTTCAATCTGGTTAAAAGTTTACCATATTATTTGATCATATTGCGTGGTTGTGCCCCCTGAGCACTCCTGAGACCATTTGTGTCTCTACTCTTTCTCTTTTTTTTTTTTGCATAGATTTTTGTGTTACATGGGTGACAGCCTGTCTTATAGAAGAACCGCTTGATCTGATGTGACTATATACATATGGATCCTAGTGTTGTTTTTTTATTTTATTTTTTTTGTGTTTTTTTTAATCATTCATTGAAGGGCAACATGTCTGCCAAGACAACCTCACTAAGGGTGAACATCTGTCTTTAAAAACTCAGAGGATGAATCCATTGAAATTCAGATAATTCTTATTGTGGTGATGAATGTAGAGCAATATAGGGATGAAGCTATCCATCAGTTATTAGATTCCAATACATACACCACCCTTTAAGGTGACCCCACACAGAGATACAAGGCCTTGCTTTCTGGTCTGGTGGACAGGGGGGGCTAGGTTTAAGTTTATTTACCCATAAAGAAATGGATATACTGGTCCCGGAACATCCCGTTCTACCGCTTGACCCCCTTCATGGCAGACCAATTATATCTAATGAGAGGCTTGAGCAGTGGTTGGATAAAGTTACAACCTTTCGTTTTTAAACTACCGGGTTATTTAAAAGACACCAATCATTTGCTGCAGGTAGTAAATACTGTATTTATTGGCGCATAACATGTGCCAGCGTATAACGCGCACCCCAAGTTTAGAAGGGAATTTTAAGGAAAAAAAAAACCCATCATTGCAGCCTTGTCAGTGCAGCCTTGTCCCCAGTGTCTATTACAGCCTTGTCAGTGCAGCCTTGCCCCCAGTGTCTATTGCAGCCTTGTCAGTGCAGCCTTGCCCCCAGTGTCTATTGCAGCCTTGTCAGTGCAGCCTTGCCCCCAGTGTCTAGTGCAGCCTTGTCAGTGCAGCCTTGCCCCCAGTGTCTATTGCAGCCTTGTCAGTGCAGCCTTGGCCCCCAGTGTCTATTGCAGCCTTGTTAGTGCAGCCTGGCCCCCAGTGTCTATTGCAGCCTTGTCAGTGCAGCCTTGGCCCCCAGTGTCTATTGCAGCCTTGTCAGTGCAGCCTTGGCCCCCAGTGTCTATTGCAGCCTTGTCAGTGCAGCATTGGCCCCCAGTGTCTATTGCAGCCTTGTCAGTGCAGCCTTGGCCCTCTGTGTCTATTGCAGCCTTGTCAGTGCAGCCTTGGCCCCCAGTGTCCAGTGCAGCCTTGTCAGTGCAGACTTGGCCCCCAGTGTCCAGTGCAGCCTTGGCCCCCAGTGTCTAGTGCAGCTGAGACTTGCCGGAGCAAACACCGCGACGATCTCAGGGACATAACACAGGTCCAATGGTGGGACTGGGCATGACTGAGCGGAGCCGAGTACACTCGGCTATGTGTATCTCTGCAGCGATCGCTCTGCTCACAATCCACGGAGATCGGGGATCGGCGTATAACGCGCACCCACGATTTTCCCCTGATTTTAAAAGGGGAAAAAGTGCATGTTATACGCCGATAATTACAATAATTTGAAATGGGAAGACAAATTTTCCTGGCTAACCTGTGATGTATGCAGCTTATATTCTTCGATACCTCATCTAGCTATTGAGGTAGTCTCATTCTATCTAGAACTTTTGATTGAACTATCTGTGGAGCATAGTTCATTTATTTTGGATATTTTTTCTCTCTCAGAACTTTACATTCGATTGGGGGGGGGGGTTCTATCCCCAAAGATGCGGGCCGCGATGGGGGTGAAGTTTTCCCTCTCCCTTGCCAACCTTTACATGAGTTGGTGGGAGCGGTCCCACATCTTTGGATCTGAGAACCCCTTTAGACCTCTTATTAAACTATATCTCAGGTACATAGACAATCTATTGATGGCTATGGAGGATGGTGTTGCACACCTAGATTCCATCCTTGTTCTGCAATTCTAACAAAGTCTGTCATTTACAGCAGTGTTTCTCAACCTTTTATGGTGAAGTACCCCTGTCTCGAAAGTAATTTCTATTGTTTGGGTGTCATGGTTTCTGTGTGTGTGTGTAATGTCATTATGTGTTTGTGATGGTTTTTACTTGTGTGCAAAATCATCGTCAAATGCAGCCTCGCCAGTTTCCATTGGAATGCAGCCTCGCCAGTGTCCATTGGAATGCAGCCTGATGCTGGGTAAAAAAAATGTTTTAATTTGCGGAGCTGCTAAAAAAAAATCCTAATTACCCCTGTCTCGAAAAAGTAATTTCTATTGTTTGGGTGTCATGGTTTCTCTGTGTTTAATGTCAGTATGTGTTTGTGATGGTTTTTGCTTGTGTGCAAAATCATAGGTCAAGTGCAGCCTCACCCGTGTGCCCATCAGTGCAGCCTCATCCGTGTGCCCATCAGTGCAGCCTCCCCCGTTGGCCCTATCAGGTGTCCATTAGATCAGCCTCACCCGTGCGGCCTATCAGGTGTCCATTAGATCAGCCTCACCCGTGCACATAGAATGCATGAAATTGAAAAACCTTCAAACTTTAAACCACTTTAATTTACCCCAACCCCTCCCCCCCCCCCAAACAGTTAATGTACATTGGTATTTGTAATATGCAGCATTGAGGGGGTTAATGTTTTGCCACTGGTCATTGATGCATTAGTAACCAGTGGCAATTAACCCTTTTGTGCGGCATTTGTGGTGCCAGTGTCAGTGTTATCCCCTGTATGAAATTAACACTGACACTGGTGCCACTAACGCAGCACAAAGGGGTTAATTAATTGCCACTGGTCACTTATGTATCAGTGACCAATGGCAAAGCATTAACCCCCTCAATGGCACATATTACAAATACCGATGTAGATTAATCCCCCCCCCAAAAAAAAAAAAACACTTCAGAGTAGGATCACACAGCAGTGCAACAATATTATCTGCCTGAGTCTCTGCTCACTCACTTGCCCATGTATTCACTTGTGCATGAATTACAAAGGCAGCACTCCTCCTCTTCCATCCTGCGCTCCCAGCCTCTGAATGGACATCACGCCAGGTGGAGCTTAGGAAGCTCCTCTCCACCTGTCAGGGAAGTGACTGTGTGTCGGCCATATACAGGAGTGTACTCGGCACACTTGTACCACTCCACTGCAGCTGCTCTGCACATATAACACTGGGTAGCGGCGGCTGCCCACTACATTAATCCAGCCCCGAGTGTGGCCTTTTTGCCCTGCATCAGAGCAACCTGGGGGGCAATTGCCACCTGGCCCAGTCTGCCCCTCTGTGTGAGTAACACATGCAGGCAGCTCTGCAAATCTAAAAATCTACTTGGCATCAGAGCGGCGATTGCCACCCTGCCCTTGGCACAGGTGGTGTACCCCTGCCTTTGGTGCATTGTGCTCCTAGGGGTACACATACCACGGGTTGAGAAACACTGATTTCCCGGACAGGGGGACTACACAAGCATCTGTTATTTAGATGTGACACTAATTGCAAAGGAATCGGGTGTCAACACTTCCCTCTACAGAATGCATTTATCAGGCAACACCTGTCTTCTTGCCCAATCAGGCCACCCAAAACCTACGATTAAAGGGATACCTGTTGGCCAATTTTTGCGAGTCAGGCGTATCTGTAGCAATGATCCTACTTTTGAAAATGACGCTTCTGCTTTATATAGATGTTTCCTAGACAGAGTCTACCCAAGATGGATGCTCGATAGAGTGCTGTCTATTGCAAGGGGGAAGAAGAGAGTAGATTTATTATCTAAAAGACTCCCAGCAGGGTTAGCTATCTAAATAAAACTAGGGAGCAAGATCGCAGACTCACTATTTCCACCCACTTTAGTGCAGAATTCGACTCCATAAGGAATATCATTCTTAAACAACTACTGATTTTATGTACTGAGGAGATTTGTGCAGAGGTTCTAAAGGGTGACGTTAATGTGGTATCCCATTAGGCACCTACCCTGGGACTCTCCCTGTCCCTTAGTTTTTTAATAGGAGACCAAATAAATCCTTGACATGGTTGCACTGCAAGAGGAACTACACATGTTGGGCTGCTGAATGTCTCTGCTGTAGGTACAGTATATTCTGGGCTGAAATAAGTTTAGCTCTGTCCAACAAGAGAGAATTTTACATTGTAATATTTACAATTGTAATACGAGCTGTGACAGACTCACCCAGGACAGAGGCTTATGGAGGGGACTGAATACTAGCCTTTTGCCTACCGACTATGGGACCTGGCATTTAAGGGAGCTACAAGCATTTAGGCATATATTTGGTTCTGTAATGCAAAAGGACATTATTAAGGAGTCCATGGTGGTCTCTGCATGCTTGGTACCCATATAGCAGATGTATGTGAAAGGAATGCTGATTAATGAGATCTGGAAAGCCCTGGATCTCCTGTTGTCTACTTCTAAGCCCTTGTACACACGATCGGAGAATCCATCGGAATGTGTCCTATCGGGCCGCGTTGTCGGATAATCCGACTGTGTGGTATGCATTGGACTGATTCCGTCGGAATATCCGTCGGACCCAATTTTCCAACTTGTTGGAAATATTTTCAGACCAACTGATTCGCTCGGACATACTCCGATCATGTGTAGAGAATTTTGATCGGACAAAGTGCCACGCACGCTCAGATCAAATTCCTACATCAAAGCTATTGGCTACTAGCCTGAATGTAGTCCCATCGTAACGAAATTACGTCATCACGTTCTGAAAGATCGGATTTTTCAACAACTTAGTCCGACCGTGTGTGTGCAACAGTTTCGGACAAGATCCGACGGACAAGATCCGACGGATTTGGTTGTCGAAATCTCCGACCGTGTGTACAGGGGCTAAGAGTATTTCACCTATTGTTTGTGCTAATTAACCTTGCTATTGTATGAAGGAGTTCTGTGTTAATTTATGATACTGTTGATTGTGTTTTCTGAGCTAAAATATGACAAGTCTGTCTTAAAGGTCATGTCTCTTAGTCACCTAGGCTGTCTAAAGGATTAGTTAATTAGCTCATGCTTCTGTTTCTGGTTACAGGTGTATTGTTAGAGTAATATGAGCATGAGGGAGGACCTCCTCTTCTACTGTATATAAATACTTGTGATTTTGGTTCTAATAATAAAAGCAGTCCATGTTGAGCAGCTAAACAAGTCTCGTCTTGTTTTGTGCTTGTGATTGGTTGGAATATCTGATATCTGTATTCAGACTGGGAGGAAGTGGTATATGACGAAAGCACTCAATCGGAGTGTAGGGGCATTTCGTCACATTGGTGGCAGCAGTGGGATGCTTCCTGCAGTCTGGGACATCCAAACTTCCACCTAGATCCAAGGTCCGGATAGCAGGAGAGGAGAGGTACAGATACCAGTCGCCATGGAAGAGGAATTTATAAATAGGTTGCGAGAGATGCAGATACAGCACAGAGGACCAGTATTGGAGCAGGTTCTGCTGGGGGGCTTTGATTTTATCCGCTGCAAACTCTGGAAGGAAAAGCTAGCCAGTGAGCAGCGACACTGGGGAAAAGTTCTCCCCTCCATCCGGGAAAGGTACTGGTTGCAGTATGAATTGTGGGTGCTGTTTTTGGGAGAAAAACCGCACAAGGAGCAGACAGCTGAATTAAGTAAGCTGGTCTGGGCAGAGATGCGGCTGGATGAGAGCTACAGAGCTCTCCGGTTGCATGTATCCCAAGCATGCCCTTGGATAGCGGATGATAACCCAAGGGAAGGCTTTGGCTACAGTGGCCTGGGACTGTTGTATGTGAAGCTGACAGGTGACCCTAACTTTGGGAGTGATTTGGAGTGGCAGTTGGGGTGAAATCATGAATTTCAGAGAAGGGCTGCTGAACGTCTCGGAAGTACAGTGGGCACTGGAAGATATAGATTTTCTGTCCATTCAGGAATGGGATCTGGAGATCATCTACAGATGGCTGCTAGACTCAGCACCAGGGCCGGGCTCCCTTTGCCTGGGACTATCAGGAAATACCAGTTGACAACTCTGAAATCATGGCTGAAGAGTTGGCAATGTGGCAGAGTAACAGTGTGCTTTGCCAACCTGCCCCCGCAGCGATGGATGCAGAGGTCTTATGGCAGATGCAGCAAGTACTGACTGACCTTGGTGATCCTGTTTCTGCATGGGATGATCTTGGATGGAGGAATGTGCCTGTCCAGCAGAATGCCAGAGAATCGGCAGTGGAAAATCTGGAGATTGCCATCCCCAAAAGCTGAAGTGCTGACAACGGGGCAGAGCTCTGCTAACCTCTGCTCAGCACGATGGCATCTTCTGGGTTCCACGGACAGAAGATGGTGAACCTCTATCCCCAGACACCAGTTGCAGAGACAAGGGATTTGTTAGACTTTTCTGCTGAGGAAGAACAACCTGGTGAGCCTCCAGCAGCAGAGCTGGTATCGGGGCCAAACTTCACTGTGCTCTGTCCAGCACCAACAGCAATATCTGTGGAGTTACAAGGAACTTCCCCAGCTGAAGCACTGGTCACCGGACAGAGGGTCTAAGACCTCTGCCCCACACCTGCGGTAGTTCTGGAGGCCCAGGGTGAGGAGGTGGTGGTCACTCCAGAGCAGCAGATCAGGACCCAAGGAGAGCAATTGGCACCTCAAAACTGCAGCTTGATCTGGTGTCGGTGGATGGGCCTGCTGTCTCCCCTAGCATAAACCCAGAAGAAGAGCTAGCAACCGGGCAGAGTGCTGACGACCTCTGCCCAGCACCGGCAACAATTACAGAGTTCCAGGGAGCCTGGGCAGTCAGCCTCCCTCCCTGACAGCAGGACAGTAGGAGCAGATGGTGTGGGGTTTCCAGCAGATGGGCTTGCAACAGGGAAGAGTGCTGCTGGCCTCTGCCCTCAACTAACAGAACAGATTTCCTGTAAAGGTGTATGGGACTTCAGTCTCCACCTGTATACCCCAGGGATTTTGGGCAGTCGGCCAGATGCACAACAGAATGACTGACAGACTGAGCTCAGCCACCCTGTCTTCTCTCTTACCTCTAAAGGGACAGGACCAGTCTGCACCCCCCCCCCCCCCAGCAGCAGGTATGCTCTCTGAGAGGCAGAGGTTAGCTGGGTGAGCAATGCTCTGTTTGGAATAATTTGTTTGGGGTACTGTGTGGATACAGGCATTAGAGCACTGGAACTATGGACTAACTTCAGAGTCAACCCATCTGTGGTCTCCTCCTGTGTCAACCCATCTGTGGTCTCCTCCTGTGTCAACCCATCTGTGGTCTCCTCCTGTGTCAGCCTTCTGCCAGAAAGGGGAGAAATGTGACAGAGGCTTTTGGAGGGGACTGAATGCTAGCCTTTTGGATACAGACTATGGGCCCTGGCATTTGAGGGAGCTACAAGCATTTATGAAGGTATTCTGTTATGTAATGCAAAAGGACATTAAGGAGGACATGATGGTCTCTGCATGCTTAGGAACCATATAGCAGATGTATGTAAAGGGAATGCTGATTTATGATATCTGGAAAGCCCTGGGTCTCCTGTTGTCTACTTCTAAGGCTGGGTTAACACCTATGCGAATTAGATGTGGGTTTCCTTGCATCCAATTCGCATAGCAGGAGAATGACTGGCTTGCTATGGAGCCGGTTCACCTATCTCTGTTGCGGCTGCGGAGCGCACTGCACGGAAACGCTGTGCATCTTTGGCTCTATTTCAGGGCCAAATCTATGCCTGAATTTGGCCCTGAAATGGAGCCAAACAGGGATGCACAGTGCTCCTGTGCGATCCGCAGCCGGTTCCAGTGTGAACCCGGCCTAAGAGTATTTCACCCATTGTTTGTGCTAATTAACCTTGCTAGTATATGAAGGCGTTCTGTGTTAATTTATGATAATGTTGATTGTGTCTTCTGAGCTAAAAGACGACAAGTCTGTCTTAAAAGTCATGTCTTAGTTACCTAGGCTGTCTAAAGGATTAGTTAATTAGCTCATATTAATTCTGTTTCTGGTTACATGACCATGGTAGTTCAGAGGTACTCAACTTGCCTCTTACTGCTATACCACTTGTATTCCAACATCCCCATTTCTTACCCTTCTAAAATGATGAGACCACACCTTAATTTTGGAGTATAAATGGCCATAGCAGTCTATTTATTATTCACACCATATAAATAACTCCAATATCAAATATATACCAACATATCACCTCCGTAACAACTTGTTCAACTCCAGTCTGTTGGTCTTTGACGGCACCCTCGAACTCCAACACATATTCCACCAATGCACTGCGGGACCTTTTTCCACACGATAGGCCTCCAGCGGATAATCAGCCCGGAGACAACTCCCTTCCCGCAGTGCAACCATTACAGTATTCCAGCTAACCTTTCGCTGGAATACACTGGAGGGGCACATACTACCGATGAGCCCCCCACCCCTTTCCATCACATATGTTTACTGCCACCGTCAAAGACCAACAAAACACCACCCCAGCCCGCAAGGATGACACCTTATCCTTAAGGGCTCCCCCACACCCCCGGGGCCCGCTGGATCCCATCTTGGAGTCCCAGAGCCCAGCAAACAATCCCCACTACCTAGAGGTGTATTCTAACACCCTCAATTACAGGCCCACATTAGTTTCCACCTCTACTTTCCTGATCACCAGGCCTAACATTCTGAGCCACAACCTCCCCACCACCTGAGTGTTAGACAACTGTACGAAGTCGTAAAATATCTGACTTAACGTCCGAGATCAGCTCCCTGATCATTCGAACCCAAAAGCATTACCCCTTGCATGCATAACCCAAACGGCCAGCGGTTTATCCCTGCCGCGCCTAACGTTCCACTTCCCATATCACCTTGCTGCACCTCAACCCCCATAGACCTAGCCAGTGAACACTTGCCTCCCTCCTCTAACTACCCAACTGTCTGCCAACTGATCTCGCATCTGCTCTCCTGGCCCCCCAACAAACATACAGATAACAAAGAAAATCCAGACAAGGCGTATAAGTCCTCCATCTGGACAAAAAAAAACGGCAAAGGCAGCACCAACTTTAAAGTAAACCAATGTAACCCCATACCACAAACACAGCTTGTATGTACAGACTACTTCCCCACTCATGTGTTTTTTTTTTTATTATTATTTATTCCACCACCACATGAAGGCATAGGTAAGTGCGTAATCGCTTTGCTTCCCACCTACCATTCCTCCTTACCGCCGCCTCATCCAACCCACATCTGGCAGCTTCTAAAGCTGCCCCAATGTGGAAGGAGTGTGAAGTATTCTGTGAGTGTCAGTATTCTGCACCATCCAACCTTGCGTCCCAGTGGCATTTTCAGAACATCCACCTGAACTGGAACCTCAACCAATACTTCCCAGCCTTGTGCCACATGAACTGCCCCCCATGCCATCTGTTCCAAACCCTAGAAACTCCCTAACCGTTTTATCCCTTTTTTTTTTTCTTATTTTATGATTTATTTATTTTTATTTATTTTTTATTACTCTGAATCCTGGTAACACAAACAGCAGCACTTCCACCCCTCTAACCCTTTGATAATTTTTTTTTTTTTTTTTAATGTCCAACCCAAACTCCTTTTTTCAATCCACCCTGCACAGCAGGTTAAACAAAAGCCAAAAACCCACCAGTTTCCGCTCGATGGCAGATACCGACCCCGTTTACCAAGTTCCTGGAACCACAGTACCACCAACAACCTTACCCCCCACACAGCCATGTTCGAACTCAGACTCCTGCACCGAACAACCCACCCTTCTTTTCATACCTTCGCATAAGCCGCCCATGTGGACTCACTGGCTGACTGCCCTGTTACCTCCCGTGGTGACTCCAATGCCATCTCCCCTATCCAGCCCGAGTAGGGAACTCCTCCCCCTCTGTGTCCGGCTAACTCTCTGAACCTATCCGACCGAAAATAAGCCCCCCGTGTTTCCGAAGCCTGCAAGATGAATAGCATATAGAAAATGTTCAACTGCACCTAACGCAACACAAAATGGCGTAGCCGCCGTATGACCAGTTGTGACAATGCGGACGTGTGGTTGACCACGTAACCACACCCACATAATCACAATTCAACTCCGTGTCAGGTTCCTGCATGACCCTTACCCCAGCTCCATAGCCTTAACCACTGGAAAAATTCCAATAGCACAAGTTTACGAATGAACACCCCACTTCCACCCAACAAAATTGGGGCCAAATTTCCTCTGTTGCCCCTGAAAGAGAAATTTCCCCCAAACCTGTTTACCCCGCTGTGTTCGTGACCTCTTTTCCCATCGACCTGGCATCCACCTATCGTCCGTTATGTGGCCAAGAACTCGTACCAAACCTTCTAACCCTCCCTATGTTCTGCATTTAACTGTTTAAATTATCCAGGGCCTGAAACCCCCACTGTAGCAGATGGCAGCCGTCGGCCAAAACCCAGTCATCGGAATAAAACCAGCAGGCGAAATTGAACTTACCCAGTCCTCAACTGTACCTCATGCTGTCCCTGGGCCTCACACACCACCTTCTATAGTACCTCCAACTTGGTCACCGACAGATGACCCCCATCCGTAACCCCCGAAACAATCACAATGCCAGAACAAAATAGTACAATATCCCTCATCGGCCCCCTGTGTTTTGCAGCCAATGGCACTAATGAACCTACCTGCAATGTGCTGCAATGTATAAAGTATAATCGCACACACATCGGAGGAAGACGGCCCAACACACAAACGTCCAAGCCATGTATGATTGAATCAGGGACCGACACATCTCTACCCCCCCACTCCGGTAAAGAACTAAACGTCTAACCATGACCCACTAAATTGAGAAACCCATGAGCAGGCATCGTTCCAAGTAAAAAACTCCTCTTGCCAGCATCTATCCAGCAGCCAAAGCTCTCCGAATAAACTGGAAGCAAGTGGAACACGGATTCCTAGTTTGCCATAGGTGCCCCTTTTCCGTCACACCTAACCCACCTTATAGCTGTGTACGTGAAGTATCAGACACAGTGCACCGCATCGGATTATGACAGAACTTTTTTTTTTTGACAGATAAGTGGGGAAACAAGGCGAAACTTGTTTGGTTCCTTCTCAGGCACCACCCCCACTGTAGATCCCATTAAAAACCCTGGAGGCAAGCAGCCTCGCTATTTCTGTATCTACTTATGAAAGGCTGCAACCTTTTCACCCCCTTCCAAAAGTCATCCCTTGTGTGACTAGGCTCGTCTGTACATTATCCTCACATGAAGCCACAATACAATGGATGGGTCCCCCCACCCTTTTAACACTCGTGTTTAACTGAACTGACAGGAGCTCACATTGCACTGCCAACCCACCCCTTTTCAGTCGAGGGGGGTATAGTTGCCTCTACTACTACAGAAACCGCATCCAGAAGCCGCTATCCTTTGATCCCCATTAAGAAACGGCCATACCGACCTGTGCGGTCTAAACTGCTCATCATCCCGTAGCCAATCAGATCCCCCTTTTTAACATGTGCACCTACCAATGGCCTACATATAACAGAACAACGCCGAACCATGTTCGGGTTCTTCCCCCCCCATGACAATCGCATAATGGCGACTGCCTTCGGCAAAAGCGATCAGTACCTCCTCTTACCTTCATCCTTTTTCCCTTGATCTTCCTGCTTGACCCTATACACTTAAAATGTAAATTCCCCCCCCTTTTTTTAAAGGTGGCCATAACGAGATCTCCACACACTTGCCTTTTCAAATCGTATCTCGGACCCCCTATTTAATTGTGTTCCCAGGGGACACTCAAAGCACCCGTACATCTCACATTTTTTTTTTTTTTTTTTTTATTATTATTTATTTTGTTTTTATTTATTTTTTTATTTTATTTTTTTGCATCTGCAATCCTTACCATCTCCATCCTACTATTACCTGACAACCCCACCACTGCACCACTGTCCCCAAACTGGCAGGTGCACCGCCGCCACTTGTGGGCCAGCATCCACCACCTCTGTTCAAGGAGGAGCAACTACTGCCGACATTGCACCCCCTCCTTTCCAACCCCCCAACAAATCCTGCAATGCAACTTAAACGAAAAACATTTAGACATTATTTGACTTACCAGGCTGACTGGAACCCCAACAGCCGCCTCGCTTGCCTCCATTGCTGGCTCGCATTCCTGCGGCTCCTCCTCCTCACACACTGTCAGCTCGCCTTCCGACCTGTGGTCCCAGACCAGGATCGGTGGTGTCTTCAGCCCCCCAGGCAAAGAGGTCCTGGGGGCCGTGGAGTCCCTCCGTTGTACTGCGCGTCTCACCCCTGAAGCTCTGCCTCCTGCCACGGTTCCACACATGCCCTCACATACTGTGACCTGGAAGGTCAACCTCATCCTTCCACCGCCATCTTGTGCCATCTCGAGCCGCCGGTATAGGCCACGCCCACCATCTGAGCCCCGCCCTTTTTTGTATAAGCAGCCTGATGGCCATACTAAGTCTCCCTCGCCAAGCCTTCCTCCCCGCGCAGCGATGCAGGCAGAGGAGGTAGTAGTCCTGCGATTCATGGGCCGGGAAGCGGCACCATAACAGCCCGTGGCCCCGCCCACTGAGCTGGGCTGGTGGCGTGGAGTCCGCCCAGACCCTGCTCAGGCAGACGGCTGGCTATTCTTTGCTGGGGGACCGGATTGTTCCCCCAGAGGGCTCCTTGCCTGGTGCATGGTCCCAGATGAGGGCCCTGGTGAAAACAGAGTGCCAGAGGCCGCAAACTCTGCATGCACAGCAACCCTCACCTCCCAGCCTCCATCCGCTCACCTGGTCATCCATAAAGACCCTCATCCGAGTGACATCTCAGCCATGTTGGAGGAGCAGAGCAAAAAACTGCCTCCTCATTTCTTTCGCCACAACTTTCTGTTGCCCAGCCCCGCCTCCTCATATATTACCACTCCCCCTTGGACTTTTCTCACTGCCCCCCCCTCTAATCTCTTCATTGTCTCCCCTAAACACACGGTCATGCCCGGCCCTGCACTACTTTTTTTTTTTTCTCTTTTCCGTTCCGGGCCTCACTGGTGTATTGCTAGAGTAATGAGCAGGAGGGAGGACCGTCTCTTCTACTGTATATAAATACTTGTCATTTTGGTTGTAATAAAAGCAGTCCGTGTTGAACAGCTAAAAAAGTCTTGTCTTGTACTTGTGAGCGGATGGAATATCTGATATCTATATTCAGACTGGGAGGAAGCGGGATATGACGAAAGTACTCAAGCTGAGTGCAGGGACGTTTCGTCACACAAGCTTTGTGATTTATCTAATTTCATGTAGTGCCTGTTGTGTCCAATATGTGGGGAGGACAACTAGATGTCTACGTGACAGGTTCTATGAACATGTCTATAGTATTGAAGAAAATTAAATCTACACATATAGCTAAACATTTTATTTCATGTCAGGAAGGTAATAAATCCACCATGCAAATTCAAGTCATAGACAAGATTAGATTCCCAAAGAGAGGTGGAGATTCCTTTCGCGTGCTGTGACGCAGAGAGATATTCTGGATATTCCATCTCCAGACTCTTGGGTTTGAACTTTGAATGAGTTGCAAGTCATTTTTATGAATTAATTCCGGCGCCTCCCTGCGGCGCAGCAGCACATACCTTTTATGCAGATAGTTCATAATATGCTCTGTTTTGCTTTATCTTTGCCTTTTGCTCCATGTGTTTTTACTAGTTCATTCTTCTATCCCTTCCAATATCTGTATTTTGCGATAGATATAGATATAGATATAGATTTGGTGTAATGATCTGGTAGGTGGGAGCTCACATATATGGTACACACAGTCCTATACGTGGCATGGCTTTGTTGCCATGTCTAGTCTGATATAGTCATGTTCACAATTTATTAATCAGGCCTTACATTGGTTATTTTATAACTGTAAGACATATGCAGTAAATACATTTGAGGTTAATTTGGTATATAATACTTATATATGCACTCATGATTTTTTTTTTTTATATATATACAGAAGATAATTCATGATTTTACATGCAATTTTTGGTCTTATTTTTCTTTCCTTTTTGTGTGTCATTTTGAAGTTTCTTTAATTATATATACGAAATTCTTTTTTGTTTACATTTCTTTATATGATTTTTTTTTTTTTTTTTATATTTGATGGTTTTATATGTATTGACATGATCAATTGTCTGTTGGTATTTATTTGCATATGGGTGTTTTCAGATTGGTAGAGATCAGTTTTTACTGATGTGCATTTGGCATTTTAAGGTAAATCTTTTTCTTTTGCCTTTTTGCCACTGTAGCTGCTGACTTTTAATAAGGACACTTATCTGTCCAATGATCCCGTGATGTCGGCCTCCCTGCAGCTGATCCGTCCATTGGATCAACTGCCGGCACCTCCATCCTAACAAAGGGAAACAGGCAGTGGAGTCTTGCGGTTTCACTGCCCGTTTCTTACTGCGCATTCGCAAGTCGCATGGTGCTTTGTGAATGGCCCCATTGTTTTCTGGGACATACAAGTCCCAGAAAGCAACGGGGCCGCTCACCGGAGAGGAGGAAGCGCTGCGGAATAGGAAGAGGCAGATTAGGAAGACTGCCTAGCAACAGCGTTTCAGGTAAGTGAAGACATTTTTTTTTTTTTTACTTTTTACATTTTATTAATGCACTTTTTATTTATTTTTTTGGATGGCCCTCCATGCCAGTAGCGCACCTCAAGGTGATGAGTAAGTACAGTGTAGCTGTGTAAAACTAGTCCACCTTCTGTTCCGGCTACTGCAACCGTGGTGTGTGCCATTATTTGTATGGAACATTCAATAAATGGACGTCGGTGTGCAGCCAATTTCTTTCCTTTTTCAGTTTTGTTGGGATCCGGAGTCTGATCCACTAAAAAAGAAAACGGTTTCTGAGTAATTATAGGTTCAGTATCATCTATGGGAATGTCCAATGGACCGCACCATGTGGTATTGATCGTTACATGTGCTTGTGCTTGAGTACAGAGGCGTATCTCGTGAAAATGGCGCCTATGGCAAGAACTGAAACTGCGCCCCTATCAAAACATTTGAAACCCATCTTTCAGATAACCTTAACAACAAAAAAAAAAGGCTAACAAAACTACAAGTCAAACTCTTTAATCTTCCAATTAACAGATTATGGATTGGCACTACATAAAAATTACAACTGCACCTGATGATCACCCATAAATGCGGTAACATCAGCCCCCATAAATGCGGTAAAATCTGCCGCCATAAATGCCGTAACATCTGCCGCCATATTTTATGGGTGCTGACATGTTATGGGCCATAAATGTGGTAACATACATCAGTCCCCATAAATGCGGTAACATACATCAGTCCCCATAAATGCGGTAACATACATCAGTCCCCATAAATGCGGTAACATACATCAGTCCCCATAAATGCGGTAACATACATCAGTCCCCATAAATGGGGTAACATCAGCACCTGACTGTACGCATGATGATGATCATGACTGTGCTGCTGTACTAGTACCTGCTGCTGCTTGTGGGGGGTTCCAATTGTTTTTCTTCTCTCTAGTGTCTGTGTCTCCCTCTTCTCCTGGTCTCCAGCCTCCATGTTCTCCTCAGCGTCTTCACCGTCACCGACCACGTTACTCACAGACCTGGTCACCTGGGACTCTGGGAGACCCCCCGAGAAGAGAAATTGAAGCCGCTAGACCACTGCACATCGGAGGGGAGGCGGAGCCTTAGGCTATTTACTCTATGGCTATGTAGGTGACCCTAGATTAAGGCTTACCTGTAGGTCCAAGAAATATCTCCTAAACCTACATGGTTTAGGAGATATTTGGCGAAAGACAGGCACCGCTGTATACGGCGCATGTGCCGTAGACATCGGCACGCAGGCGCACTGAGCGCGGCATCGTCAACGATGACGGCGGTGGAGCAGCGAGACCCCACCGAGAAGATGGATGCGCCGGACTACAGGGGACAGCGGTGACATCGCTGGCTACTGTGTCAGGTAAGTGACACATAATGGACTACTATGCGATACATAGTAGTCCATTATGCTTTGCCTTTGCAGGGAATGAAAGGAAGTAAACTCATCAGGGTTTACTTCCTCTTTAAAGATGGATTACCCTTTGTATTGTGTTTTCATTCGGTAATGTTGGCAGTGGTGACAGGTTCCAGTAATGGGGTAATTTTCTTGGGGCCAGATTCAAAGCAAAACTTTGGTAGTTAGCATCAGAACTTGTTTCTTTTTTGTAAATGTTAGCTGGTAACCTGTGTTAGAGGACAGGATGATTCACATCTGTCAGTGGTTTAACCCTAACACCAAAATGTCCCCAGAGTCTTTGGTTTGAAGTTTTGTCCGTGTAGCGGTACCCCCATAAGAGCTGCTGAATATTGTGGTCACCTGTCACCCTGCCCAGCCTGGCATACACCTCTCAGACACTCAGACTTATGCCCCGTACACACGACCAGACTTTTCAACATCAAAAGTCTGACAGAATGATTCCGGCAGACCATTCAAACGTGTGTGGGCTGCAGCGGACTTTTGATTTGCAAAAGTCTGACAGACTTTAGAAATGGAACATGTTTCAAATTTTTCCGACAGAACTCCGCCGGCCCCAGTTCCTACTGAGAAATCCGCTCGTATGTGTGCTAGTCCGACGGACAAAAACCGACGCTAGGGCAGCTATTGGCTACTGGCTATGAACTTCCTTATTCTAGTCCAGTCGTACGTCATCACGTTCGAATCCGTCGGACTTTGGTGTGATTGTGTGTGGCCAAGTCCGTTCATTCGGAAAGTCCATCAGAACTCTGTCAGAACTCCGTCGAAAGTCTGTCAGACTTAGTCCCTCGAAAAGTCTGGTCGTGTGTACGCGGCATTAGAACGGTACGCGCGCTTTGGTTTTTTTGGTTTTTTGTTTTGTTTTATTGAGGGGGTTTAACTTGGATGTGGTAAGGGAAGTATGGGATGCCCATTAAAATTGGAAGAACGTGCTTGAGAAAACTATATAAAGTCCTGTATATAAACACCATTTCTCTTCCTGCACATCGCTTCCTCTCCAATCCTTGGGCACAGCTAGCACAAAGTGATTAGGCCTGAAACTGGCTCAGCCAGGCCTTAGCAATTGCTTTTTGCAGGCAGGGACTGCGGGCCCCTATAGTGTAGCAAAATAGCAAGTCCCTGGTGCTAGCTGTCCTACATGCGGCTACTGTGTTCAGTAACCCATCTTCAGGCCCTGCCAGCCCTCCTGACTGCAGCTTGCTTCTCCACTGCCCATGACACCACAGTCCACTGCACTGGTTCTGCACCTATTCCAGACTGCATGCTCCCAGTTCTCTCAGGCATGCCTCTCCAGTCCTCTCCTGCTGTGCATGTCAATCAGCTCTATGAATCCAGTGACCCTGCACACATTTGCAAACATTTAACTTGCACAGTAAAAAAGATATATAACATGCTTAAAAAGCATATATTTAAAAATTTCAATTGTATAATACCGACCTACAACTATTGTAGTTTTGCTGAAGTGCTGTGCCATCAGGAGGTAAAACAAAATGGTGGTTTCCCAGCTCTATCGTTTTCTGTGTTGCTTCCCAGTTTTGCTTACTAAAAGACCCTAAAACTGATCCTTATAAACATTTGCTATCTATATTTAACAGTGGCGAAATGGCATGGAAGGCATCACAGGATCACCTGCAGAGCATCCCCAGAATTAGATGCTGCAAAACCTTTCAATGCCATGTACACATGACCCGACGGACTTTCGGCGGTTACATACCATCCCATATACCCAATTCTATACCCACAGTTGATCCAGAGGAAGGCAAAAAACCCCAGCAGAGCATGATCCAATTTGCTAAAGCAGGGGAAAAAATTCCTTCCTGATCCCCCGGGAGGCAATCGGATTTTCCCCGGATTAACTTTGCCTATAAATGTTAGTACCCAGTTATGTTATGTACACTTAGGAAATAATCCAGGCCCTTTTTAAAGCAATCCACTGAGCTGGCCAGAACCACCTCTGCAGGGAGTCTATTCCACATTTTCACAGCTCTTACTGTGAAGAAACCTTTCCGTATTTGGAGATAAAATCTTTTCCTCTAGACGTAAAGAGTGCCCCCTTGTCCTCTTTGTTGACTGTAAAATGAATAACTCGACACCAACTATATGGACCCCTTTATATATTTGTACATGTTGATCATATCCCCCCTTAAAGTGGGACTGCACTGCGGAAAAAAATATTAAAAGCCAGCAGCTACAAATACTGCAGCTGCTGACTTTTAATAAATGGACACTCACCTGTCCTGGGGTCCAGCGATGCAGAGGCCAATCGATCGCTCGGCTGCTGCCGCCACCATTCTAGGTGAGGGAATCAGGAAGTGAAGTGAAGCGGCTTTCACTTCCCGGTTCCCTACTGCGCATGCGCGAGTCGCGCAGCGCAATAGGAATTGTCTGCGCGGTCTCTGGGACCCATGTGTGTCCCAGCAGACAACGTGCAGGGACAGGAAGAAGCATAGACTCCCGTGGGAGTCTATGCTCGAAAGTGGGTGTAAATACCTATCTTTGACAGGTATCTGCACCCCCCTCCCCCCTGAAAGGTGCCAATTGTGACACCGGAGGGGGGGAGGGTTTCGATTAGCGGAAGTTCCACTTTAGGGTGGAACCCTGCTTTAATCACCTCTTATCAAGAGTGAATAAATTCAGTTCCTCTAACCTTTCCTCATAGCTGAGTTCCTCCATGCCTCTTATCAGTTTGGTTGCCCTTCTCTGCACTTTCTCCAGTTCCCCGATATTCTTTTTGAAAACTGGTGCCCAAAACTGAACTGCATATTCTAGATGAGGTCTTACTAATGATTTGAACAGGCGTAAAATGATAACTCTCTCTGGAGTCCATACCTCTCGATACAGGAAAGGACTTTGCTCGCTTTGGAAACCGCAGCTTGGCATTGCATGCTATTATTGAGCTTATGATCTACCAAAACCCCCAGATCCTTCTCCACTATGGATTCCCCCAGTTGTACTCCCCCTAGCATGTATGATGCATGCATATCCTTAGCCCCCAAGTGCATAACTTTACATTTCTCAACATTAAACCTCATCTGCCACATAGTCGCCCAATTAGACAGAGCATTGAGGTCGACTTGTAAATTGGAGACATCCTGTATAGACATTATTCCACTGCATAGCTTGGTGTCATCTGCAAAGATGGAAATGTTATTTTTGATCCCAGACCCAATATAATTTATAAAGATATTAAAAAGTAAGGGTCCTAGCACTGAACCTTGGTATACACCACTGATAACCTTAGACCATTCAGAGTAAGAATCATTAACCACTATTCTCTCTGAATTCTGTCTTTTAGCCAGTTTTCTATCCATTTACAAACTGATATTTCCAAACCTGTAGACTTTACCTTACACATGAGCCGTGTGTGCGGAACTGCATCGAACGCTTTTGCAAAATCCAAATATATCACGTCCACCGCAACCCCTCTGTCCAAGGTTTTACTTACCACCTCATAAAAAGAAATCGGGTTTGTCTGACAACTTCTGTCTTTCATGAATCCATGCTGTCTGTTGCTTAACCACCTAATAACCGGCCTATAGCCAAATGACGGCTACAGGTCGGTTTGTTATCTCTGGGAGGCCGTCATATGACGTCCTCCCGGAGAATCGTTCCTGCGCGCCCCCTCGGGCGCGCACACCGGAACATCCGTGCTCGCCGGGTTCACGGGACCCGGCGCAACACGGATCGCGGTAAAGGGCCAATAGCAGCGGTCCTTTACCACGTGATTGCTCCGTCCAATGACGGAGCGATCACAAAATGTAAACAAAAATGTCATGGGGTCATGAAAAGTTAATCTCTCTCCTCACACCGATGCAGCGTGAGAGGAGAGGAGAGCTATCGAGTGACGAGTGAGTGTATAAAACAGTGCCCAGCAGTGCCCCAGCAGTGCTACAACAGTGCCCAGCAGTGCCACAACAGTGATCAGCAGTGCCACAACAGTGCCATCTGTCACCTCTGTGCCATCTGTCACCTCTGTGCCATCTGTCACCTGTGTGCCACCTGTGCCACACCTGTGCCACCCCTGTGCCACCAGATCCACACCAGTGCCACTACAGTGCACACCAGTGCCACACCAGTGCCACCTGTGCCAATCAGTGCCACCTGTGCCCATCAGTGCAACATCAGTGCCGCCTGTGCCCCACCAGTGCCACCTGTGCCTCACCAGTGCCGCCTGTGCCCCACCAGTGCCGCATGTGCCCCACCAGTGCCGCCTGTGCCCGCCAGTGCCGCCTGTGCCCGCCAGTGCCATCTGTGTGCTAGTCAGTGCCACCAGAGCCACACCAGTGCAACCAAAGCCACTATAGTGACATCAGTGCCGCCTGTGCCCACCAGTGCCGCCTGTGTGCCCACCAGTGCCATCTGTGTGCCCACCAGTGCCATCTGTGTGCTAATCAGTGCCACCAGAGCCACACCAGTGCAACCAAAGCCACTATAGTGCCCAGTGCCGCCTGTGTCCACCAGTGCCGCCTGTGTCCACCAGTGCCACCTGTGCCCACCAGTACCACCTGTGCCCACCAGTGCAGCCTCACCAGCCACCAGTATGGCAAAAAAATATTTTACTAGCGAGGAGGCCTACCAGCTTCTAAGTATAACCGATGAGAGCAGCGCGGAGCTCTCTGATTCTCTGTCCGATTCGGATTCTGCCCTTTGAACCCGTTACAAGCAGCGGGTCTGATACTGAATCAGAAGAGGAATATGTGCCCGTGAAAAGAATGCGTTCTGGCGTGGAGCAGCAGCCTACTACCAGCAGCGCAGAGCCGTTCACCTCTAGAGCACAGCCGTCCACATCGAGAGCAGTGCCGTCCACCTCGAGAGCAGTGCCGTCCACCCCGAGAGCAGTGCCGTCCACCCCGAGAGCAGTGCCGTCCACCTCGAGAGCAGTCCCGAGAGCAGTGCCGTCCACCTCGAATAGGGGCCATGCCAGCCTTCCCTATGCCCTTCAACACCCCCTGTGGCTGCCCTCTAATTCCGGAGAAGCAAATATCCCCCCCTTCACCACCCAGCCAGGTGTCCAGGTGAACACCGATGATTTTTCAATGCTAGATTTTTTTCATTTGGCTTTCACCGAAGACTTACTATCGTCCATTGTGGCCCAGTGCAACCTCTACGTACAGCAGCACATAGTAAGCAACCCTGGCTCTAGTTATGCCCGTCCCTTTTAGTGGAGAGAACTAACTGTAGAGGAATTCAAAATTTTCTTAGGCCTAACTTTTTCTATGGGACTTTCAAAAAAAAAAACAATTGTACTCCTATTGGTCTACCAAACCTGTCCACCACATGCCACTCTTCTCATCCCTAAGCCAAGATCACGATACGTAATGATTATGCGGTTCCTCCACTACAATGACAACACCCAGTGCCTTCCCCGAAATGACCCAGCTTTTGACAAACTATTTAAAATTCGGCCACTCCTAAATTATTTCTCTGAAAAATTTCCCCAATTATATACCCCCGAACAGAATATTTCTGTGGATGAGTCCCTTGTAAAATTCTCAGGCAGGCTTGGCATCAAACAGTTTATCCCCAGCAAAAGGGCCCAATATGGGGTTAAAATGTACAAACTTTGGGATCGAGCCACGGGATACATCTACTCCTTCCTGGTGTACAAAGGGAAGGACGCCCAACTGCACCCCCTTGAATGCCCAGAGTACATTGGAGCCAGCGGAAGAGTGGTCTGGCAGCTTGTCTATCCACTCCTTGGAAAGGGATACCATCTTTATGTGGATAATTTTTATACGAGCTTGCCCCTCTTCCACAATCTTCACCGGAGAGACACCCCAGCATGTGGTACAGTGAGAGCCAATAGAAAGGGCTTCCCGCAAAAACTCATCAATGAAAGGCTACAACGAGGGGAGACGGCATCTTTGAGGAACCAGGAGCTATTGGCTGTCAAGTGGAGGAACAAACGAAACGTCCACATGCTGACGACAATCCATAATGACACCTACATAGAAGTCTCCAGAAGAAATGGCCCAATCCAGAAACCAGCCTGCATCTATGATTACAATTTGTTTATGAGAGGAGTGGACTTTAACGATCAGATGATTGAACCATACCTTCCCACAAGAAAATCCCGCCACTGGTATAAAAAAGTGTCCATTTATCTTTTCAGTTTGGCCATGTATAACACTTATGTTCTTTACCAAAAATCTACAGAGAACCCCGTATCCTATTTGTACTACCAAGAAGAAGTTATTTCTGCCCTTTTGTACCCTGAAGGCCCACCAGAAACTATTCGCTCTGATTGTGTGAGCAGACTCCACAAGTGCCACATTCCTGACAAAATCCCCCCCCATGAAACAGGCTGCAGACGTCAGAAAAAATGCCGGGTGTGCTCCAGAGGAGGAATTAGAAGAGACACCACATTTTATTGTCCCGATTGTCCTTCCCAACCAGGCCTCTGTATAGGTGAATGCTTCCGCCGTTACCATACTTCTCTACATTATTAGGGAAGTATGGTAAACGTAATTCTCATTTCCTGTCATTTTTCTCCACACCCCTTATGTCACTGCACTGAACTGTACATACCTCTGCCTTCTCCGGAACCGACCCTGGCCTGTTATACGACCAAGCTTTTGCCTAACGCTAAACATACCTCTGCCTTCTCCGGAACTGACCCTGGCTTGTTATACGACCAAGCTTTTGCCTAACGCTAAACATACCTCTGCCTTCTCCGGAACTGACCCTGGCCTGTTATACGACCACGCTTCTGCCTAACGCTAAACTGTACCTGCCTCTGCCTTCTCTGGAACTGACCATGGACTGTTTGACCACGTTTTTTGCCTGCCTCTTGGATTTATCTTTTACCCTGCTATGCTAGTGGGAACAAAAGGGGTCTCACATATGTGAAGGGTTCCAGAATAGTTTTTCTGGATGAAGAAAACTAATTTTTTAGTTTTCTTATTCCCGAATTAGGGACTGGAGACTCAGAGGCTTCAAAGAGATTTGGGCGGGAGAAGCCTCTACCCCTTTCCCCATTATTTCATAGCCTGCTACTTGGACCATGTTTTTTCTTACTACCAGGATGGGCAATATTCCTGCCTGCTGCCTGGACAATTCCATTCACTGTCGCTAACCACGTCCCTGCCTGCTGCCTGGATCAGGGCTCTCCTGTGGACAATTGGACTACTAAAACCACAGGTAATTTTTTGTTTACCCGTTACTTGGTATGTACGTGCTATGTTAGAAATATGAAGGGCCTTCAAAAATGTGATAGATTGTAAGGAAATTGGATGCGCAAGTTATGTTCCTAGAACACCTGATGATGCTTCTAAGATGTTGGGCCTCTATGTGGCCAGGCTGTGTAAAAGTCTCACACATGTGGTATCGCCATACTCAGGAGGAGTAGCAGAATATATTTTGGGGTGTAATTTTTGCTATGTACATGCTATGTGTTGGAAATATCTTATAAATGGACAACTTTTTGTAAAAAAAAATGCATTTTCATTTTTTTTCCACATTTTCCAAAAACTTTGGGAAAAAAATGAACCATTCAAAGGACTCATTATGCCTCATAGATTATACGTTGGGGTGTTTGCTTTCCAAAATAGGGTCACTTTGTGAGCGTTTCCATTGTCCTGGTGCTCCAGGGCCTTCAAAATTGTAATAGGTGGTTGAGAGATTAGATGGGTAATTTATGCTCCTAGAACGCCTGAAGTTGCTACTTCAATGTTGGGCCTGTGTATGTGGCCAGGCTGTGTAAAAGTCTCACACATGTGGTATCGCCATACTCAGGAGGAGTAGCAGAATATATTTTGGGGTGTCATTTTTGCTATGTACATGCTATGTGTTGGAAATATCTTATAAATGGACAACTTTTTGTAAAAAAAATGCATTTTAATTTTTTTTTCACATTTTCCAAAAACTTTGGGAAAAAAATGAACCATTCAAAGGACTCATTATGCCTCATAGATTATACGTTGGGGTGTTTGCTTTCCAAAATGGGGTCACTTTGTGGGCATTTCCATTGTCCTGGGGCTCCAGGGCCTTCAAAAGTGTAATAGGTGGTTGAGAGATTAGATGGGTAATTTATGCTCCTAGAACGCCTGAAGTTGCTACTTCAATGTTGGGCCTGTGTATGTGGCCAGGCTGTGTAAAAGTCTCACACATGTGGTATCGCCATACTCAGGAGGAGTAGCAGAATATATTTTGGGGTGTCATTTTTCCTATGTACATGCTATGTGTTGGAAATATCTTATAAATGGACAACTTTTTGTAAAAAAAATGCATTTTAATTTTTTTTCCACATTTTCCAAAAACTTTGGGAAAAAAATGAACCATTCAAAGGACTCATTATGCCTCATAGATTATACGTTGGGGTGTTTGCTTTCCAAAATGGGGTCACTTCAATGTTGGGTGTGTGTATGTGGCCAGGCTGTGTAAAAGTCTCACACATGTGGTATTGCCGTACTCAGGAGGAGCAGCAGAATTTATTTTGGGGTTTCATTTGTTGAATGTACATGCTGTGTGAGAGAAATAACCTGTTATAATGACAATTTGGTGTGAAAAAAAATTTAATTTAAAAAAATCTTCATTTTGCAAAGAATTGTGGGAAAAAATGACAAGTTCAAAAAACTAACTGTGCCATGTACTAAATACCTTGGAATGTCTACTTTCCAAAATGGGGTCATTTGGGGGTTTTTGTACTTTACTGGCTTGTTAGGGTCTCAAGAAATGAGATAGGCTGTCAGTACATCAGATGTGATCAAATTGATACATTTTCAGCGATTGGCACCATAGCTTGTACACCGTATAACTTTCACAGAGAATAAAAAATTTCCACTAATTTGGGTTATTTTTACTAAAGATATTTAGCAGTATACATTTTTGGCCAAATTTATGAAGAAAAATTACTTATTTACAAAAAAAATTAATAGAAATAAAGAAAAAAGCATTTTTTTTACAAAATTTTCGGTATTTTTTCATTTATAGCACAAAAAAAAAAAAAACCCAGAGGCGATCAAATACCACCAAAAGAAAGCTCTATTTGTGTGAAAAAAAGGACGAAAATTTCATATGGGTACAGTGTTGCATGACTGAGTAACTGTCATTCAAATTGTGAGAGCACTGAAAGCTGAAAATTGGTCTGGTTATTAAGGGTGTTTAAGTGCCCAGTTGTCAAGTGGTTAAAATATTTTTTTCCTGCAAGAACTTGTCTATGTGGTCTTTTATTAATCCCTCCAGTATCTTCCCAACTATAGAAGTTAAACTAACAGGTCTATAGTTACTTGGTAAAGACTTTGTTCCCTTTTTAAATATAGGCACTACATTGGCCCTGCGCCAATCCAGTGGTACTATTCCTGTGTTACAGAGCTCAATTCTTTTAGGATCCGTGGGTGGATGCCATCAGGTCCAGGTGCTATATCCACCTTTATTCTGTCCAAATATTTCTGGACCATATCACTTTTGAGCCATTGTGGATTTGGGGCTGCGTCACTACCATCCCCATTATGGACATGAGCTCGCCCATGCTCCTTTGTGTACACAGAGCTGAAGAAATGATTTAATAAGTTAGCCTTCTCTTTGTCCCCAGTCACCCACTCCAGATTATTTTGTAAAGGGCCATGCTCAGACTTGACCTTTTTACTATTAATATATTTGAAGAATTTTTGGGGGTTTGTCCTATCTTTTGCAATCTGTCTTTCCTTTTGAATTTTTGCATCATTGATTTCCTTTTTACATATTCTGTTATATTCTTTGTAACATTTAAATGACACTAGCGTTCCTAAATGTTTATATTTTTTTTAAAAGCTCTTTTTTTTTATAGTTTATATCTTTTTTAACTTTGGCCGCGAGCTGGCGGACTTTCTGAATGAATGGACTTGGACACACACAATCACACCAAAGTCCAATGGATTCGAACGTGATGACGTATGACTGAACTAGAATAAGGAAGTTCATAGACAGTAGCCAATAACTGCCCTAGCGTCGGTTTTTGTCCGTCTGGATTAACATACACACAAACGTATTATTCGGACCGGCGGAGTTCCGGCTGGGAAATTTAAAACACATTCTTTTTCTAAAGTCCGCCGGATTTTTAGCAAGCAAAGGTCCGATGGAGCCCACACACGATCAAATTGTCCGGACTCGTTCCGTCAGACCTTTGCTGTCAAAAAGTCCAGTCGTGTGTACATGGCATTAGTTATAACTGCCAAGGTGTTGGAAATATCTGCCAACGTTAAAATGGCCAAGTCTGGGTAGAACCTCCAACCTAAAAAGTTAATTGGTCCCTCTGTGTTCAGGATACTATTTAAATAATGTAAATGATAAAGCAATTTTTACTGAATCTAAGTTTTTCCTGTCTCCAACCTGAATATTTGTGTCTTCATAATTGTCACTAGTAACTGTAGCTGTCTTATTTTTTTTCTTAAGGTTTAGAAATGGACAGCAAGAAAGTTAACCTTTTAGATCTTGAACTTCTTATTGATGAACAAGGGAAGATCCAGACCAAACAATACAACAAAGCACCGGAAACAGAATCACTGTGTGGCGAAGGCTCACCTTCCAGTTCTGTAGAGAAAGGTACTTTATCTTCTATTGTTTAGGAGAGCTAACCTACACTAAAATAAGGTTTAAGTATGTTAACAAAATAAGCCTGCAAAGCATTACATGTGCAATGGGCCCCCATAGCTGTAACAGTCATACTTGTATGGAAAGATTAAAGACGTGAAAAACTTTTCATGGCCACTGCAACCCTGTTATGGTGGAGCATGTCTAAATCTGGTAAAGCCCATAAAGTCTTAGCAGCTTTCTTTTCTGTACATCATGTGTCAGTTGTATTGCAGAAATGCAACATAACTCTTACTGACTCCCAGTAATCTAGATGGGAACAATGCTGCTTTAGGAGAAATTAGCAGTTCTACCAACTTTAGAAATGTATACTACATTATAGTTACTTCTGTCTTTACCAGCCATATACTATTATATAAAGCTCTGTCTAATGTTACTTTCACACCAAGTAAAAAGAAATGTCCCAGAGGGAGACAAGAAAGATGAGGCTCACTGAGAAGCAAATCACATGAAATCTCTAATCAAAATTGCTATTTATTAAAAAAAAATTATGTAAATATGAAGGTACAAAAAGTCACAAAAACACGCATGTGGGCAGAATCCAGCAACCACTGTCTAGATCACGCATATAAAATGTTACCAACTGATCTGAAGAAATCGGTCGGAACAAGCACAGACAAGGAGACACAAAACATTAATACAATGGACATAAACAATGTCCGGATGCCGAAAAGATTGATGCCAGTCCAACCCGTGCACTCCTGTGAATCGCAAGCAATTGCTGATTCGGCAGGGCTGACATCAATCTCCCCGGGGTCTCGAGCCAGCAAAAGACAGGAAAGGCAGGGAAATCAGCATGTGCTGGTATATAATGAGCACAGAAATAATTCCGTTATTTATCCATGAGGTGGCACTGTATATGGGCTGCAACAGCTGCTCTGATGATATTGAAGTTAACTTTACACAATAATATACAGATATGTGCCATAAATCAACAAAATAAACAAATAAGTGGATGTCACTCCTGAACATACATCCAAAAGCTGTGCATTCTCATTCATGAACAGTCACTAGGAATTCTTGTTACCTCCGGTGATATTATATATACTGCTCTGTACTCAGTCAGGATATCTATCCATTACTTACAGACTGTGAGGAATGATGCTGTTATATGTAGCGCGCTACTATCTGCTGGGATAGTAAGTCAAAATGTCGCATCGTCGTGGTCCTTATGCACATAAAAGCTGACTTCCACTGGTTACCGGAACCTATTCCCATCCTCCCGTTTGTGATGTGCGGGCCTGCAACCCAGCTGGGGAGTATCGCAGAAGCGTGGCATCTGGCTGGAAGTGACGTCAATGCGTTTCACATTACAAGATGTGTCGCTTCATCTGGACGTAAAGGTGGTGTGCGGGAGCTCCTTGTAATGGTCATCCACTTCCCATACACACCCACCTAACGTAGGATCATTTAAAGGAGCGCTCCTCGTCAATGCTGTAGTTAGTTTGCCATTGTCTGCTGAT
The DNA here is from genome assembly GCF_037356315.1 of Lithobates pipiens. Taxonomy (NCBI): domain Eukaryota; kingdom Metazoa; phylum Chordata; class Amphibia; order Anura; family Ranidae; genus Lithobates; species Lithobates pipiens. The sequence continues at coordinate 279,921,080 of NW_027507764.1, forward strand.
TATATTTGCTCATATAGAAACTTTTTTTTTTTTATATTCTTTATTTATACTCAAAGAGGTCACAAAGTTAAATTACATACACCTACATAATTACATACATACATTCAACAGTTCCCAGCCCATCTTGCTCTCAGCAAAGATTCTATTTTCCCGATTTTAGTAGCTGAGAATTCTATCCTATTTATCTCCACTGTTGTTAAATACTCCACTTTCCTCCTTTTATTTTAATATTTTCCCCCGACCCCCCCCCCCCCAAAAAAAAACAAGAACAAAAAAAACCACACCTCTATTCCTTTCCTCTACATTCTACCACCCTTCTCCCACTCCATCACCCACCCCCAAAGGGAATGGGGGTTCAGGGACCTCCATGTTTGTTTTTTTGTTATTTAATCCCACAACATAGTGGTTTCCTTATCTTTCCCTGTTCCCCATCAGTCTCTTTCCTTCTTCTGAAGAGAGGAAAGCATTCCAAACTGTCCATACCTTGGCATATTGCTCACTCCTGTCCTGGGCCGAGTATACTAAATCTTCTAAAGCCCCCACATTTCTAACCCTATTTAACCACATTGCTATCGTGGGTGGCTTAGGGTCTTTCCAAGATCGGGCAATACACGCCTTAGCCTCGTTAACCATATGACACAATACCGAGTTCTTATATTTTCTTATTGAAATATGTGAGAGGTGCAACAGAAAAAAAGCCAGGTCATCCAGTATTCGGTAAATTTTTGCACAATCTTTTGCACTTCCCTCCAATACTGTTTGATCCTGGGACAAGTCCAAAAAATATGGAATAGAGTCCCACGTCCCCTGTTGCATCTCCAACATTGATCTGAAGCTCCAGGGGAAAATCTCTGGAGCTTCGATGGGGTATAATACCGCCTCGTCAACAGCTTATAATTTAGTTCCTGAGTTCCAGTACAGACTGATGAGTTTAGCGAGAGGTATATCATCCTCTGACGTTGATCTGATGAGAATGTCCTATCCAAGTCCCTTTCCCACTTTGCAAAACCTGGCATCTCATAATTATCTGGGGGGGCTGTGAGCATTGTATATATCTTTGATATCGTTCGGGAAAGAGGTTCCTTCTCTTCGCAATATAATTCAATTCTTGTCAGATCTCGTTTATAATTTGTTGCTGGACCCAATGACTCAAAGTGCCGAAGCTGCATTGCCTGCCAAAAATTAATTTCAAATCGGCCCCCCCTGTTGAGTCAATAAGGTCACTGTAGGCCAGGAATCAGATTGCAAAAAGTGTGATGCCTGAGTATAACCCTTTTCCCAAAGGCCTTACTCTCCATCCCTGGTTCAAAACTAGGGTTACCCAGTATCGGAAATAGTGGGGATTGTGTTGACGAAAATTTAGGATTCTGACTGATTCTAAGCCCTATTCGCAATGTCGGGCCTATAAGGGGGTGCTTTTTCAAAGATTCTGGTAGTACTGTGTAACACCAAATCGCTCTTCATAGGGGTACTGTGCTCATTTCTTGCTCTAGTTCCGTCCACAGTTTAAATTCTGTATGCCTACACCAATCGATAATCCTACCAATATGAACTGCCTTGTAATATTTAAGTAAATCTGGAACTGCTAGACCTCCATCTCTTTTTGACATAGTCATCCGGCTTCTACTAATCCTTGGTCGCTTACTTGACCAGATGAATTTAGTAAAGACCGTGTCTACTTTGCGGAAGAAGGCAGATGGAATCTCTATCGGTAGGGCCTGTAGTAAGTACAGGAATTTTGGCAGGATACTCATTTTAATGGAATTGCAGTGGCCAAACCATGAATGCAGTCCATGTTGCCATTTCTCTACTAAAGTTCTAACTGCCTTAAGCAACGGGGGAAAATTCATCTTAAATGTCTCCTCTATCTTTGCTGGGATCTGTGTGCCCAGGTATTTTTAAAGCCGTCCCGACCCATTTAAAATTAAAATTAGGTTGTAGAATCTGTTGTTTCTCCGGGGGTAAAGCTACCCCCATTGCCTCTGACTTTGCATAGTTGATTTTAAAATTTGCTAATGCTCCATATTCTACTTCCTTCATTAAATTTGGCAATGAGACGTGTGGACTAGCTAGTGAGAACAGAAAATCATCTGCATACGCAGAGATTTTTTAGTTCCTGTCCCCTAATTGGAGACCTCTGATATCTGGATTTAGCCTAATTTTATTCAGTAGTGGTTCTATCGAAAGGGCAAATAGCATAGGAGAAAGTGGGCAACCCTGCCGCGTTCCATTTGAAATTTTAATCGGCTCTGAGAGTACCCCGTTAACTTTAACCACTTCCCGACCAGCGCACGACGATGTACGTCGACAGAATGGCACGGGCAGGCATATTGGCGTACAATATTCGTTGCCGCCGTGCCATCGGGAGCGCGCCGCCGGCGGCGCGCTCCCGCGCTGGTCGGGACCCCCGTGAGTCCGGTCGCGGGACCCGCGGACTCGATCGCCGCGGGCATCCCCGCGATCGTCTCACGGAGCGGCTGAATGGAGGAAATGCTGTATAAACAACATTTTTCCATTCTGCCTAGCAACTAGTGACGCTGATCTCTGCTCCATGTGATTGGAGCAGAGATCAGTGTACACTAAATGAAAGCCCAACCCCCCCACAGTTAGTAACACACCCCTAGGAACACTTAACCCCTACACTGCCACCCACTGGTTAACCCTTTCACTGCCAGTGTCATTTACACAGGAATCACTGCATTTATATAGCAGTGATTACTGTATAAATGACAATGGTCCCAAAAATGTGTCAAAAATGTCCGATGGGTCCCCCACAATGTCGCAGTCACAATAAAAATCGCAGATCGCCGCCATTACTAGTAAAAAAAAATAATAATAAAAAATTATTAATAAAAATGCTATAAAACTATCCCTATTTTGTAAACGCTATAACTTTTGCGCAAACCAATCAATAATCGCTTATTGCGATTTTTTTTACCAAAAATATGTAGAAGAATACGTATCGGCCTAAACTGAGGGAAAAAAATGTTTTTTATATATTTTTGGGGGATATTTATTATTACAAAAAGTAAAAAAGTGCGTTTTTTTTCAAAATTATCGCTCTATTTTTGTTTATAGCGCAAAAAATAAAAACCGCAGGGGTGATCAAATACCACCAAAAGAAAGCTCTATTTGTGGGAAAAAAAGGACGTTAATTTTGTTTGGGAGCCACGTCGCACGACCGCGCAATTGTCAGTTAAAGCGACGCAGTGCCGAATCGCAAAAAGTGGTCTGGTCTTTGACCAGCAAATTGGTCCGGTCTGAAAGTGGTTAACCAGAGCCTGAGGGGAGGAGTATACTCCAGATATCCATTTTATCATGTGCTCACCTAACCCCATATGCCTCAATACTTCAAACATAAACCCCCAATTAACCCTATCAAATGCTTTTTCTGCGCAGTACTTAAAAAGATAGAGGGGGTTCTTATTTGGTTAGCATAGTGGACCAGGTTGAGTACCTAAACCGTGTTGTCTCTCGCCTCCCTAGTAGGGATAAACCCTACTTGATCTCGATGTATCAGTTGGTTTAATAATAGCTGGAGGCGAGATGCCAACAGTTTGGTAAAGAGCTTTAGATCAATGTTTAACAATGAGATTGGACGATAACTCCCACAATCCGCGGGATCTTTCCCTTCCATTGGTATTACTGAGATATGCGCTCTGAGTGCATCCAGAGGAAGGGCAGCTGCTTGGCCAATTGCATTAAAGGCATTTAACATATGAGTACCTAGGGTTGGGAGAAAATTCTTATAGTATTGGATTGTAAATCCATCCGGTCCTGGCGCTTTCCCCTGTTTAACTGTTTTTATCACTGCATTTAATTCCTCTATCACTATAGGGGCTTCCAATCTTCTACGCTCCATGGAAGAAAGCCTACTCAGACATGCTGCAGATAGGTATTCTTCCATTTTAACCCGGGGTACCGGAGGTGATGACAAGTTATATAACGAAGAGTAGTATTCTCCGAATCTCTTAGCTATCTCTTTAGGCAGGGAGATCAGACGTCCATTTTCTCCCTTGATATGAGGGACATAAACCGTCTTCCCCTTTTCTTTAAGCTTCCCTGCTAATGCTTTGCTACATTTGTCTCCTAATTCATACGTTACTTTCCTGCCAAACTGGATTGCCGCTTTCGCTTTACATCGGAGGAGATCAGTCAACTGTCTCCTCAGATATGCCAACTCATTTCCTATGGATGTAGTTTGTATACTCTTATGGAGAGCCTCCAGCTTCTGAATTTCTTCTACCAGTTTTACCATCTGCTCTTCTCGCGATTTTTTTAATCGAGAGCCATGTTTAATCAACACTCCTCTCATTACCGCCTTGTGTGCCTCCCATATCATGCCCGGGTCACTCCCCGGGGTGTCTTTTATCTGAAAGTACGCTTCCATTTCTTTCCCTACATCTTCCTGTATTTCGGGGATCTGCAACAGACTTTCATTTAAACGCCATTGCCACCCCGTGGAGGGAGCTGAGCACGACAGGGATATCTGTAATGTCACTGGTGCATGGTCTGACCAAGTTATATTTCCTATCTCTACTTTATGCACTGACGGCAGTAAGTAGTGTGGTATCAAAAAGAGATCAATGCGGGAGTAGAGTTGATGCGGATTGGAGAAAAACGTATAATCTCTTTCTCCTACATGTAACAACCTCCATACATCCACTAGTTGCATCTCTTGCAACTTCCGCACTATCTTCCCTCTGATACCCCTGAGGGATGAAGAGACTCCCGATGACGTATCTTCCTTGGGGTCTAATGGTATATTAAAATCTCCACCTAAGATCATTTTCCCTTCTGCAAATTCCATTAATTTAGTCAGAGTTTTACTTATAAAAATATCTTGATGCGTATTTGTCGCATACACAGTAGCTAGCGTGACCTTTGCCCCCCCCCCGATTTGTCCTTTTAGAAAGAGGAAGCGTCCATCTGCATCCGCCCGCATATCCATGAGAGCCCAGGGTACCCAGTTAGAAATTAAGATGGACACTTCCTAATGCCGCGTACACACGACCGGACTTTTCAACATCAAAAGTCAGACGGAACAATTCCGGCAGACTATTCGATCGTGTGTGGGCTGCAGCGGACTTTTGATTTGCAAAAGTCTGACAGACTTTAGAAATGGAACATGTTTCAAATTTTTCCGCCAGAACTCCCCGGACCCAGTTCCTACCGAGAAATCCGCTCGTGTGTATGCTAGTCTGACGGACAAAAACTGACGCTAGGGCAGCTATTGGCTACTGGCTATGAACTTCCTTATTCTAGTCCGGTCGTACGTCATCACGTTCGAATCCGTCGGACTTTGGTGTGATTGTGTGTGGCCAAGTCCGTTCATTCGGAAAGTCCGTCAGAACTCTGTCAGAACTCTGTCGGACCTAAGTCCGGTCGTGTGTACACGGCATTAGACTTCGATACTTGATTATGTACGTGGTATACACAGGGAAAGAATCTATTCTGGAGATATGGGAGATCACTCCTTTAAAAGTGTGTTTCTTGTATAAAAGCCACGTCCGTACAGGATCGTTTCAATTCATTAAGGAGCATCTTCCGTTTCTCCGGTATATTTAATCCTTTTGCATTTGTGGAGGTTACCCTTATCCCTTCCATCTTCAGGGGGATATAGAAAGGCAGAGAGAGAGAAAAAAAAAAAAACAGTTCTTTTCTAATCCAACCCTAACCCACCCCCTACCCTATCAACCCCTAAGAGAGGCACCCAACCCTGAACCTCCAATTATACGGTTCATGTGGGTGCAGACCTAATTAGGGGATTGACTTGAATCGGCCAGAGTGCTCCACTCCTATAACCTCCCCCCTGTCTCACCCTTTCTCAACCTTTTTCCCATCCTTCTACTTCACAACGCATTTTATTTCAGAGGAGGGAATAATTCCCGGCAGTTACTGTCACTGTCCCCCTCTCTCTTTTCTTCCTCTTTCCTCCTCCTCCCCCCTCTATTCTCCTAAAAAAAAAATTTCCCTTATTCTTATTCCCAGACCCCCTTCTATCTCCTTGTGCTCTTTTTTATCCTTTCCCCTGTCCCTTCTATGTTTACTCTTCCATTGGCTTCTGTTTCCTCCCCCCACCTCTCCTCTTCCCTCTCCCTTCAACCCCATCTACAGTTTTTTCTTCCTTTTTCTGAATATTTACTACATTTTTACTACATCCCCTTCCTTAACTTCATTCCTCTTGTCACCTATAACTCCCACTACTTCTGTTCAACTGCTCAGATCCACCACATCGTGTGAGCCTACCAAACACAACCACAAAGTGAAAATGTGAATTAGTGTACCCTTACCCCCTTCCCCCCTCCCCCCCCCGTATCTTTCTTCTAGTTCACTCCTCCGACCCCCCACCCCCTCCCCATCACCCCTCCAACTATTTCTCTTACTCACTATATTTCTCATAACTTACTAAGTGACAGTGTTATTTCCCAAATATAAAAATGTCATATGTGTGCTCTTGCCCTATCCCATCCCTTGTTCCAGTGTCGATATCGTTATCAATAAAGTGAATAACTTTCCAAGTCCCCATTCAAAAAAAAAAAAAAAAAAGGATTTAAAAGGAAGGGAGTTTAGTTCCCTCCGCGATGTGGTGGAGTTCTCCTAGTAGATGTTTCTCATCGATCGACCTACTCCCTGTTCCAGTTTATTGAGAATGGGGTCTTTGGGGGCAGATTGGGGAGGGAAGGGGCCACCGCTCCCTACTTCTCTAGTTTTCAATGGGGTCTGTGCATTCTTCATTACCTTGTCAGTGTTAGTGATATAAATCCCTCCCGCCCCTTTTTTTTTTTCCTTTTTTATAAACTTTTATATCCCCTTCAGTCTATGCCCCCCCCCCCCACCCTTAGAAAAGAGAGCCCACCCCCGTAGTGCCTATATTACCCATATATATATATATATATTCAAAAATGTGGCCTAAAAAAAAAAAAAAAAATTATATTTTATATTTTTCTTTTTTTTCTTTTTGTGCTAACTCCCCTAGAAAAGAGTGGGCAGAGAGCACCCTATTTATTTTTGGGCACTCCCGCCAAACTTCTCTTTCCTCTCTTACATCCTTACACCACAAAAAAATAAAAAAAAATAAAGGAAAAATTAATTGTCTTTCCCCAAAAACCAAATCCACAACCACAACACCCACACAGTAACCCCCATACTTCTGTGAAGAAAAAGAAAAAGAAAAAAAAAGGGGGGGGTCCCAGCCACTATCTTTCCATGCCCCTCCCCACCTCTTTACCATCCTCCTTCCCTCCTTCTCCCTCTAAAAGCTTCTACCAGTTCCAATGGGGGGGGCGAGGGGGGGCCCACAAAAAGATAAAATAAAAAAAAATAGGACACGGATGGGTTAAAAGAAGAAACAAAGGAAAATACTTTTTTCAACTAGAAAGAGGGTCCAGAAGGGAATCTCACCCCCTATCCCCCTATTAACAACTGAGATTACTATCTAATTTCCCCTCTTCTCTGGGGGTTTAAATCCATTCCCCCTAGAGAGGTCCTTGTTTTTCAGGGGTCCTGTTATTGATTGAAGCCAGTTCGGTATCTCAAAAGCTTCTGTTCCTAGAAAGGAAAACAGTTCTGGGAGCTCTGCCGGGTGTCGCAAATAAAAAGTCATTGAGTTTTTTTTTTTTTTACAATCGCTGGGTACCCCCATTTATAGACCCCCCTGATAGTTTAATTCTGTCCAAGAGTGGGCACATCATTGCCCTTCGCTGCAGAGTAGCACGGGATAAATCTGGCAGTACTTTCACCCTTACTCCGTCATACTCTATATCTCCTGCTTCCCACGCTTTAAGGCTTATTAACTCTTTCTGGGCAAATCGGTATAACGAAATATAACATCTCTAGGTCTATTTACATTTAATGACGGGGGCCCTAGGGCTTTATGAACTCTCTCAAGCTCCCAGTCCTGGGGGGGAGCAAGAGCTACCAGTTGTTGACAAATAGCTTGTACCATAGACTGCAGTGCATCCCGTCCCACTGTCTCAGGTATCCCCCTGAATCTCAGATTCTGACGGCGGCTGCGGTCCTCCATTTCCTCTATTTGCAACTGCATATTAGAAACATGTAAAACTTGTACAGTCTGTACCTGCTCCAGCTGTTGGACCCGTTTCTCTAAGGATACCCGTTGATCTTCCTCTCTTAGAAGTCTTTCTGATAAATGCTGCACTTCAGTTTGAACTAGCTTCATCTCCCGTCGGAGTGTGTCCTCAAACCGGGTCACCATTGTATCAATATCTGCACGTGTGGGGAGCGCTTGAAAAAGCGCTCTTAATTCTGGATCTCCCATAGATAACTGTGTACTTCCTTGGTGTTCCTGGGGGTTACCACTCTCCTCCATCACCTCCTCTCTCTGCAACCCCCGGGTCCTACCCATCTGGAGCTGAGGAGTAGACCGTCTTCGCTCCTGCATCTCACTTGTCTCTCCTCCAGGTAACTCGTGCATACACTTACTCGGCTTGTCTCCGCCTACCGCTAGGTCACGTGGTCCCGCTGGTTGTTTCCTGGACACCGCTGCTTTTGTATGGGGGAAGAAGCGCTCTATCTCCGGCTGTTCCCCCGGTTTTTGAGCCCCCTTCTCCTTCTTCTTCATCCCAGGGTAAGCACTGCTTCTCACTCTGTACCGCGCCGTTTAGAAGGGGGGGGGCTAGATACGCTGTGTCAGTAGCATCAACGCTGAGAGACCGGGTGGAGGGTAGGAGCTTCTACGAGCGTGTGTCTCTCCTACTCCGCCATCTCCAAGCCACACCCCCTATTAAAAAAAATAAACTTTAACAGTTGACTTACCACTTAGTCATTTCTTTAGTAAGCCTTTATTTAGCCTATTGTAAAAGTATATACAGAGCCACATTCATTATTCATAGGGGGCATTAATATCAGACAGTGCAATTATACGTTGGTCCTCATTACATACCCATCACACAGGAAGCCTCTGGTATGCAACATAGAGAACAGATATGCACACAGAGGCTGAATTTTGACCAGTTTCTGATGAACCAGCTGATACTGGCTTATAATTGGCCCATGTGTACCAGCCTTTAACCTAGATGAGGGTCTGGTAACTAAAAAAAAAAAAAAGACTCCCCCAATTCACTCAAAAATCGAGAAGAAAAAAATCATAAGACCCCATGCAGCATCCAAGCATGCAGATTGGCTGCCACATGGCCACATGCACTGAACATGGAGGCATGTTGATGAGGAAAATGGTCTCTTCCCCACAACCCTATCCCAGCATTTGTGGGCATTTGTGGGGATCTGTGGGCAAAGGGCTTATCAGAATCTGGAATAATAATGGGACAACCAGAAATAAGCCATCATGTGAATGAGTAAAGATTACTCCTATTCATTCACAAAAATGTAAACAGTAAATAAAAAAAAACACAGTTTTTGACAAGTCCTTTAGATTAAAAAAAATAAATAAATCAGACAATAAATCAGACAATGCACGGTACATACGGTGTCAATCACCTTGGCTGTGTAAGTGAATGAAGTAGGTGATTTCATTGGTTGTTGAGGACATGGTGATGCTTGTACCTGCAGGCATTCTTAACCATTGACAGCTGGAAGTGTAGCAGTAGTAATATTGCTATTATAGGTGGTGTTCTGCTTTCACTGAATGGATAAAGGTTTGGGCATTTATCTGAACACCTGACCGCCAAAGTTCAGTCCAGACTTGTGTTCAGACCAAATCCTAAACTCATACCTAATTAACATCCCCTACTTTGGGGGATTGGGTTATTCATACAACACTGGACATTCTGACGGGTGGTTAATCTGATCAGACAATGCCACAACATAGAAATGCCAGGTTCAATCTTTAGGAAGGAACAGCATATGAGTCTAAAACCGGAAAATTGTATACTTACCTTTCCGTAATTTTCCTTTCCTGTCGCATCTTCATGGCAGCATACACTCTGGGTTGTGACTCCGCCCCCACAACCTGATAGGACCACATAGCTATAAGATGAAGATACGCCCCCCGCCTCGGTATTCTCTGTATATATGAATCACCTTTGTGGGTGGGATATTGTATGCTGCCATGAAGATGCGACAGGAAAGGAAAATTACGGAAAGGTAAGTATACAATTTTCTGGTTTCCTGTCGCATCATGGCAGCATACACTCTGGGGATTAACTCGCAGACTGGGTGGGAGATGCAAAGGTAAACGTTTATTAGCAAGGAATAGAAGAGTTGGCTTGAATAATGGACTTTCCAAATTCTACTGTTGATAGCCGAGCTGAGTCCACCTTGTAGTGAGAGATAAAGGTGTTGTCTGGAGGACCAAGTGGCCGCTCTGCAGATGGTTTCCGCTGAGACCCTACAATACGCTGCCCAGGAGGTGGCCACTGCTCTGGTGGAATGAGCCCTCAGGTCTTCAGGAATTTGCAGCTCACTCAGCAAGTAGGCCTTTTTAATGGTCTTCACCAACCAGGAGGCAATGGTTCGGGCCGATGCTGCTTGACCTCTCCTAAGGCCGTAGGGAATGATGAAGAGGTTCTCCGATCTTCTAAAGGATTTGGACATGGAAAGATATTTTATGATGTTGCCCCTTACATCCAGAGGATGAGGGTCGCCCTGGTCTGTGTTAAGAGCTGGCAAGTTGATTTCCTGGTTGAAGTGAAAAGAGGATGCCACCTTTGGGATAAAGCGATCCGAGGGTCTTAGAACTACCCTGTCCGGATGGATGATCAGATACGGCTCCTTAATCAGTAATGCTTGCATCTCTGAAACTCTCTTCGCTGATGTGATTGCCACCAGGAAGGCAACTTTTAGTGTCAGGTGCCAGAGGGAGATGTTTTCCAGCGGAAAAAAGGGTTCTTTGGATAGTACCTCTAAGACGACTGATAGGTCCCATGTTGGAAAGGGGGGCTTCCTAGGTGGTCTTAGTTTAAGACAGGCCTTCTGAAATTGCATAACAAGGGGATCGTGAGCCCATTTTACCCCTGTCAGGGCGGATAGAGCTGACACCTGAACTTTCAGAGTACTAGAGCTAAGACCTTTGTCTAAGCCTGATTGCAGGAACTCTAGGATCAGAGGAGCCGAAAGGGAGGATAGAACCCGGCCAAGGTCCTGAGAGAAGGAAACAAACCTCTCCCAGACCCTGCGGTAGGTGCAGTTGGTGGTAGGTTTTCTGGCCTGGAGCAGGGTATCAACTACCTTCTGGGAGCAGCCCTGACCTAGATACCTAGCCCTCTCAGCCTCCAAGCCATCAAGTGCAGCCTCCCCGGATCTGGATGTAGTAGCTGGCCCTGGGAGAGCAAGTCGGCTGACAGGGGAAGAGCAAGAGGGTCTGCTGTGCTCAGTTGTAGGAGGGTGGTGAACCATGGCCTCCTGGGCCAAAAAGGAATCACCGCTATCACCAATGCTGTTGATCTCTTGAGCCTTAAGAGAAATCTCGCTATCAGGGGAGTCGGAGGGAAGATATACCCGAGATGGAAATTCCAGGGATACTGGAGGCAATCTGTGCCCTCCGCTGAGTGAAAGGGAAACCTCGAAAGGAACCTTCGGCACTTGGAGTTTGACGGAGTCGCAGCAAGGTCTATGTCTGGTTGACCCCAGGTCTGGCAGATGAGGGAGAAGGCCTGAGGGCTCAGGGACCACTCGTTGTTGGAGGCGAACTCCCTGCTGAGCGTGTCGGCTAAGATGTTTTCGACCCCCGGGATGTAAGTCGCCCTCAGGTCTGACAGGTTCAACTGTGCCCATTCCATCACAGGGAGAACTTCCTGCATCATGGAGGGACTCCTGGTCCCCCCCTGTCTGTTTATGTAGGCGACAGCAACCTTGTTGTCCATCCTTAAGAGGACCTGCTTCCCCCTTAAAAGGGAGCTGAAAGCCAGGAGAGCCTGGAGGGCCGCCCTCATCTCCAGCACGTTCGATACCGAGTCCCGTACTTCGAAAGGCCAACGGCCCTGCACTACATGGGACTGGTAGTGGGCTCCCCAACCTTCTAGACTGGCATCCGTGGTCACTACCTCCTGAGGAGGGATGACTATGTGTTTGTAATTGTTTAAGTTGTGGGGACGAGTCCACCAACGCAATGAGCGCCTGACTGTCTCCGAGATCCTGATCGTCTGGGTCATGGATGAACCATCCCACTGATGTAGGAAGGAGTTCTGCAGAGGTCTGGTGTGCCACTGCGCCCAACGGACCATAGGAATGGTCGCTGATAGGGAGCCTAGAAGGCTGAGGCATACTCTGGTCGACAGGGATCTTGCTAAAATGGCCTTCTTCACCTTCCGAACCAAGAGGGAAGACTTCTCCGGAGGCAGCTGCACTGTATTCAACTGGGTATCTAGTTGGGCTCCTAAGAAGATCATTCTCTGGGTGGGCCAAGTCTGGCTCTTCCCCCAGTTTATCAGCCATCCCAGATTCTGCAGAGTGGAGACGAGGATCTTCCGACGTTGTAACAGCGACTCCCGGCTGTCTGAGAGGAGGAGAATATCATCCAGATAATGGTGGACTCGCAGCCCCCTCTCCCTCAGATGCGCGATAACGGGAAGAAGGACCTTTGTAAAGGTCCTGGGAGCCGTAGAAATTCCAAACGGAAGACTTCGGAACTGAAAGTGTCTGTGGTTTAGCGAAAAGCGGAGGAACTTTTGGAGTTCTGAATGGATAGGGATATGGAGGTAGGCGTCCTGTAGATCTATGGAGAGCATCCAGTCCCCCAGATTTATGGCCTGGAGGATAGACTGGAGGCTCTCCATTTTGAAAGCTTCTACCCGGATAGAGCGGTTTAATTTTTTTAGATCCAGGACCGGACGCAAGTCCCCTGATTTCTTTTTTACTAGAAATAGAGGGGAATAGTACCCCTGACCTCTTTGGGATAGGGGCACCTCCATAATTGCTTCCTTTTGGAACAGATCCTGAACGTATCGAGCCAAGGCTAACCTCTTTGGCCGGGATGACGGGAGGTTTGTTGGGCAAAAATGGTCCCCCGGGGGAAGTCCCCCCTGAATGACCATCTGTGCCCGAAGTGAATGGTGGCTAACGTCCAGGGGTCGCTTATCATTTCCGCCCAGACCAGCGTGAACTTTGAGAGTCTGGCCCCCACCACTGCTGGCTGGGCGGACGCACCTTCAAAAGGACTTCTGGTCAGTAGATGCTGGGGTCCTGGGCTTCTGGAACTTCAGGAAGGATGTTTGAGGGGCCTTCCAGTTCCTTCTGTACTCCCTACCAGGCCTGTAGGACTTGGCATCCCTGTACCTGTCCGGGAGGTTACGCTTAAAGGGAGGAGGCCTCTGAAGCTTTGGCTTTCTATCCGAGGGGATAAGCCCTGATTTTCCGCCAGTAACCTTAGAAATAGCAGAGTCCAATTTGGCGCCGAAAAGATTCTCGCCATCATACGGGATGCGGCACCAATTGGACTTGGAAGCAGGATCTGCCGCCCAGGGTTTGAGCCAGAGAGCCCGTCTGGCCATTACCGAGGACAACATAGCCCTGGATGCAGACTTAATAGCATCCACAGATGCCTCTGCCACAAAATCCCCTGCAAGGCTTAGTTCTTGCAGGGCCCTAACTATCTGGTCCTGATCAGCGCCCTCGCATACAAGCTTTTCTGTGCTTGCTGACCAACTGGCAATCGCCTTACCCACAGCTGCAAGAACCACTGCTGGCCTGCATACGCCTCCTGCTGCTAGGTAAGCTCTTTTGAGATCAGTATCAATCTTCCTATCTAGGACGTCCTTGAATGACACGGTGTCCTCGATAGGGAGCGTAACGTGCCTGGCCAGGCGCATGAGGGATGCATCCACCACTGGCAGGGACACAAGAGATTTAATTTTAGCCTCCTTTAGAGGATATAGTTTGGCAAGCCGATTGTTAAGACTTGCTTTCTTCTCGGGTCTCTGCCACTCGTCTCTGATAAGTTCCTCCAACTCATCAATGAAGGGGAAGGCTTCGGGTTCTCTCTTCAGGTACGGGAAATATTTTCTCTTTTTGGGTTGGGCCTCCTGGGGTTCCTCCCAGCTAATGGCCTCCTTCACTGACCTCACAAAAGGCTCTATTAGGGAGAAATCAAAGCCAGCTGAAGCCTCTAGTTCTTCCTCATCTGAAGGAAAATCATGCTCTCTGGAAGTACTTGGGGGAGCCGGCGAAGCACCCCGTGGAGATAACTCCATGTCCGGAGCGACACGTGGGGCAGAAGACTCCGTGAGCTCTCTGTGTTCTTGCCCTTTTTCTCTGGTGGCTTCTTCAAAGCACCTGCGGCATGCCAACCTGTCTGGAAGGGCTATGGCCCCGCATACCCAGCAGGTATTTTCAGAAGGATGGGAGTGGTGTGCTGGTGAATGGCGCCTCCGGTCAGGGGATCTTCTTTGGCGGGAATGGCTGCTCCTTGAAGGAGACCTGGAGCGACTCCTCATGCGACTCCCTTTCCCTGAGCGACTTCCATCACCCGAATGGCTCCGCCTATGGCCAGAGCGGTTTCTTCTATGCGAGGAATCTCTGCGAGATGATCTTGCGGACCTGATGGGGCTAACCATTTAGGTAGCGTTAGTGCGTCCTGCTCTCTTTTTCGATCTTCTCTACTTACCAAACTCCTCCCCTCTTACCTAGTATGCTGGTGGTGATCTGCTGAAGCAGTGGTCTCCATGGATAGGGAACAGAGGAAGCCTGAAGACACAGGTAACACAAAAAGGGTAAGGGAAATAAAGCCACAACAGAAACAAGAGGGGAATAGAGAGAAGAAAAATACAGGGGAGATACTTACCAAACAGAGAGGCAACACTGGGGCAGAAAAAACAGAAAAGCAGCAGTCATGAAATTCAGCTGAGCACAAAAACAGGCAAAAAAGCATCTGCATTAAAAAAAAAAGGCATCTTCCCCTTTTAAAATTGGAGCCAGGTTCACGACCCGCCCGCACATGCTCAGTAGCGCCATGCGGCCGCCAGCGCCATCTTGGAAAATGGAAAAGACATAGATAGACATACACAGGCTGCCCAAAGTGCACAGTGAGCATGTGCAAAGCGGCAGAGTGACCAGGAAGAATGCTGATGCTACTATGGTACTACAGAGCTCAGGAAAAGGTAAAATATGGCAGAGAGGCAACACTGGGGAAAGGCACCAGACAACCTAAGATGACAAGGGATACTGAAGGCAGAGAGTATGCTGTCAAGCTGCAGACAGAGTGACACCAGGGAGGAAGAGGAAACCGGAGACCACCGCAGGTACTAAGCCTGTTTAAGGCTTAAAGACCAATCTTTTTATTATATGCCTTCAGCCTGTTTAAGGCTTACTTCCAAGGGCTATGGAGGCAATGCTCTGTTTGCAGAGAAAAAGTATTCATACCCCTGAGATCACCAGAGTGGGGTTCCTTCCATTTAGCTTCCTTTAGAGGCTGTACCGGTAAGGACTTCCACCCAGGAGAGGCTAGAACCTGGCTGGGGCGAAGCGGTAAGAGGGTGATGATCCGTGCGGTCCCAACAGGTGAGGAAAAATAAGAGAATACCGGGGCGGGGGGCGTATCTTCATCTTATAGCTATGTGGTCCTATCAGGTTGTGGGGGCGGAGTCACAACCCAGAGTGTATGCTGCCATGATGCGACAGGAAAGTATCTTTAATAGGAAGGAACCAGATGCCTTGCTATGACAAGAGAAGTCCTAAACTTCATGTTTTAACTTTGTGTTACCATTTGCCATCTACCAATTTGTGTGGACAATTGTGAGGCAGACTGTCTCTCAAATGGCAGCATTTATATCCAGGTGAATGGACCCTACACCCACAAGTGCTCCAGAACCAGTCCAGTGTTCAGGTGGGGGACACTGGATGTATACCACCTCACCTCCAGGTTCAAAATCTATAATGGGTAAATGAGACTTTTAAAGGCACAAAGACATGTAAAAAGAAAACAACTTGTTTTATTGTAACAACATTAAAACAAATAAAACAAATAGTTTTGAGAATCTAGCCTTACATACAATATTTACACTCATGACTATTTATATAATGCAATATTGCTGATGTTTTGAGTTCCCTCTTCTTCAGGGCAGAATTGAGAATTCGTATCCAACATAGAACATGTACAGTTTACAGACTAGGGACATCAGAGGCCCATGGAGGACACTAGGGCGAAGCCAGAACTCTGTGGGCTGTTCACGCCATATTCGTGTGGCGCTCATGGCCCACAATGCACTCGCAATCCAGTGCATTGCTGGCTCAGGATTGGCCAAGCATGCACTGTGACCCCGCATGCTTGGCCAATCACAGCGCCGGCAGCGAGGAGAGCCATAATGCCTGTGGCCAATTATAGCTCAGGGCGGTTTAGTACATGCCTCACACTATATAAGGCCGCCAGCTGGACGGCCTTGTGTAGTGTGTTGCGACGGTCAGGGAAAGAGGACGATAGGCAGGGATAGTGTCTTTACTGCTTAGGAACCTAGCTGTTACAGTGGGTGTTGTGTGCCTCCTGCACAGTATACACCTGAAGATACCCCTTATTGCTGGTGGTGTTCTGTTTCTGTAACACAGGCAGGCAGCTGCAGTAATTATTAATCTCCCTGCAGGCCATTATTATGTTTGGAAGGCCAACAAGGAGAGCCAGACAGTCACAAGCTAATAAGAGGGCAAGCAGGCTCTGTGTCTAGAGACAACATTGTTGGTCGAGGACACAGTGCATCGTCATCAACACGTGGCCAAAGAACACGCTTGTCCTTATTTTTGGCAGCTGGACGTGTTGAGCCGCATCATGCTGAAGACTTGGTACAGTGGATGACCAAGCCCTCCTCATCCTCCTCATCCTCTCACCCAGGCTCAGGGTACTAGCAAAGCAGCTGCCAACGCGTCCTCTTCCCTCATCTCAATGTCATCAGTCACTCCTTCCCTAGACCCGTGTCCTCCTGAAGAGTCCCCCGAACTGTTTGAGCACAGTGTTGGGTACATGCTCCAGGAGGATGCCCAGAGTTTTGAAGGGTCTGATGATGAGGGAGGGGATGATGATTATGTCACTGATTCCACGTGGGTGCCTGATAGGAGAGAGGAGGAGGAGGAGGAGGAGGAGGCACATCTCCAATGAGGCAGGATGCCCTCCATGGGCCAGCTTGGGGGCAGCACACCGACTCACACCGCAGAGCTGTGCCTGCGCAGGGCGCTGCCTCTGCGCATTTTTCCAAAGGTTCTTTGGTGTGGCCCTTTTTTGAGACCAGTGCATCAGATTGCACCGCTGCTATTTGCAACATATGTCTCAAGCGTATCTCGCGTAGCCAAAACATCAGCCGCTTGTGCACCACATGCTTGACCAGACATATACAGCTTGTTGGCAAGCATACCTTAAAGACCTACACCAAAGAACAAAGTGGACCTGTCCTTGCTCCTCATCAGCTGGGATCTCTAACCCCACTAGACCTTCAGTCCTCTCTGAAACCTGCACTGAGAGGAATGAAGGTGTCACAGCCAAGTACTTGCGGGCACTCTGCTAGCAGTACACCGATGTCCGATTGTAGCAGGCAAATTTCCCTGCCCCAGCTGCTGGACAGTCGAAAGAAGTTCACTCCCAGCCCTCCACATGCCCAGCGGTTGAATGCTAGCTTGGCTAAATTGCTAGCACTTCAACTGCTGCATTTTCAGTTGGTAGACTCGGCCCCATTTCGTGAGTTTGTGCAATGTGCGGTTCCTCAGTGGAAGGTTCCCAAACGCTTTTTCTCACGGAAGGCGATTTCGGCTCTCTACCGGCATGTGGAAGGCAATGTCCATGCCTTGCTGGACGGGGCGGTAAGGTGCATATTACCGCTTACTCGTTGTACAGCAGGCATGGACAGGGATATTACCTATCTTTCACAGCCCATTGGATCACTCTACTGGCATCTGGGAAGGATGCAGGACAAGGTGCAGTAGTGTTGGAGGTTGTTCTGCCACCAAAATGCTACTACTGGTTGTGACACACCTCTTTCCTCCACCCCCTCCTCTTCTTCTTCCTCCATGGCCTCTTTCAGTGCTTTGTCCTGGGAACCAGCGGTGCTCCGTAGGTGTTCAATGGGCTACGCAAGTACGTAGGCAAAAAGATGCAATGCCGTGCTTGCGCTGGTTTGCTTGGGGGACAGGAGCCACACTGGGGCAGTTATTTTGTCAGCTCTGCAGGGGCAGGCCAAGAGGTGGTTGACACCACGCCAGCTTAAGCCAGGATTGGTGGTTTGCGAAAATGGCACCAACCTCCTCTCCGCCCTCCGACAGGGACAACTGACCCATGTGCCCTGTGTGGCTCACATCCTTAACCTGGTGGTGCAGCGGTTCTTGGGCAGGTACCCAGGCTTGCAGGATGTCCTGAGGCAGGCCAGGAAAGTCTGCATTTCCGATGATCATATAATGCCAGTGCTTGGTTGGCTGAGCTCAAAAAGGAGTTGAACCTGCCCAAGACCCGCCTTATATGTGACATGCCCACCAGGTGGAACTCAACATTGGCCATGCTGCAGTGGTTTACATCGGAGGAGATCAGTCAACTGTCTCCTCAGATATGCCAACTCATTTCCTATGGATGTAGTTTGTATACTCTTATGGAGAGCCTCCAGCTTCTGAATTTCTTCTACCAGTTTTACCATCTGCTCTTCTCGCGATTTTTTTAATCGAGAGCCATGTTTAATCAACACTCCTCTCATTACCGCCTTGTGTGCCTCCCATATCATGCCCGGGTCACTCCCCGGGGTGTCTTTTATCTGAAAGTACGCTTCCATTTCTTTCCCTACATCTTCCTGTATTTCGGGGATCTGCAACAGACTTTCATTTAAACGCCATTGCCACCCCGTGGAGGGAGCTGAGCACGACAGGGATATCTGTAATGTCACTGGTGCATGGTCTGACCAAGTTATATTTCCTATCTCTACTTTATGCACTGACGGCAGTAAGTAGTGTGGTATCAAAAAGAGATCAATGCGGGAGTAGAGTTGATGCGGATTGGAGAAAAACGTATAATCTCTTTCTCCTACATGTAACAACCTCCATACATCCACTAGTTGCATCTCTTGCAACTTCCGCACTATCTTCCCTCTGATACCCCTGAGGGATGAAGAGACTCCCGATGACGTATCTTCCTTGGGGTCTAATGGTATATTAAAATCTCCACCTAAGATCATTTTCCCTTCTGCAAATTCCATTAATTTAGTCAGAGTTTTACTTATAAAAATATCTTGATGCGTATTTGTCGCATACACAGTAGCTAGCGTGACCTTTGCCCCCCCCCCGATTTGTCCTTTTAGAAAGAGGAAGCGTCCATCTGCATCCGCCCGCATATCCATGAGAGCCCAGGGTACCCAGTTAGAAATTAAGATGGACACTTCCTAATGCCGCGTACACACGACCGGACTTTTCAACATCAAAAGTCAGACGGAACAATTCCGGCAGACTATTCGATCGTGTGTGGGCTGCAGCGGACTTTTGATTTGCAAAAGTCTGACAGACTTTAGAAATGGAACATGTTTCAAATTTTTCCGCCAGAACTCCCCGGACCCAGTTCCTACCGAGAAATCCGCTCGTGTGTATGCTAGTCTGACGGACAAAAACTGACGCTAGGGCAGCTATTGGCTACTGGCTATGAACTTCCTTATTCTAGTCCGGTCGTACGTCATCACGTTCGAATCCGTCGGACTTTGGTGTGATTGTGTGTGGCCAAGTCCGTTCATTCGGAAAGTCCGTCAGAACTCTGTCAGAACTCTGTCGGACCTAAGTCCGGTCGTGTGTACACGGCATTAGACTTCGATACTTGATTATGTACGTGGTATACACAGGGAAAGAATCTATTCTGGAGATATGGGAGATCACTCCTTTAAAAGTGTGTTTCTTGTATAAAAGCCACGTCCGTACAGGATCGTTTCAATTCATTAAGGAGCATCTTCCGTTTCTCCGGTATATTTAATCCTTTTGCATTTGTGGAGGTTACCCTTATCCCTTCCATCTTCAGGGGGATATAGAAAGGCAGAGAGAGAGAAAAAAAAAAAAACAGTTCTTTTCTAATCCAACCCTAACCCACCCCCTACCCTATCAACCCCTAAGAGAGGCACCCAACCCTGAACCTCCAATTATACGGTTCATGTGGGTGCAGACCTAATTAGGGGATTGACTTGAATCGGCCAGAGTGCTCCACTCCTATAACCTCCCCCCTGTCTCACCCTTTCTCAACCTTTTTCCCATCCTTCTACTTCACAACGCATTTTATTTCAGAGGAGGGAATAATTCCCGGCAGTTACTGTCACTGTCCCCCTCTCTCTTTTCTTCCTCTTTCCTCCTCCTCCCCCCTCTATTCTCCTAAAAAAAAAATTTCCCTTATTCTTATTCCCAGACCCCCTTCTATCTCCTTGTGCTCTTTTTTATCCTTTCCCCTGTCCCTTCTATGTTTACTCTTCCATTGGCTTCTGTTTCCTCCCCCCACCTCTCCTCTTCCCTCTCCCTTCAACCCCATCTACAGTTTTTTCTTCCTTTTTCTGAATATTTACTACATTTTTACTACATCCCCTTCCTTAACTTCATTCCTCTTGTCACCTATAACTCCCACTACTTCTGTTCAACTGCTCAGATCCACCACATCGTGTGAGCCTACCAAACACAACCACAAAGTGAAAATGTGAATTAGTGTACCCTTACCCCCTTCCCCCCTCCCCCCCCCGTATCTTTCTTCTAGTTCACTCCTCCGACCCCCCACCCCCTCCCCATCACCCCTCCAACTATTTCTCTTACTCACTATATTTCTCATAACTTACTAAGTGACAGTGTTATTTCCCAAATATAAAAATGTCATATGTGTGCTCTTGCCCTATCCCATCCCTTGTTCCAGTGTCGATATCGTTATCAATAAAGTGAATAACTTTCCAAGTCCCCATTCAAAAAAAAAAAAAAAAAAGGATTTAAAAGGAAGGGAGTTTAGTTCCCTCCGCGATGTGGTGGAGTTCTCCTAGTAGATGTTTCTCATCGATCGACCTACTCCCTGTTCCAGTTTATTGAGAATGGGGTCTTTGGGGGCAGATTGGGGAGGGAAGGGGCCACCGCTCCCTACTTCTCTAGTTTTCAATGGGGTCTGTGCATTCTTCATTACCTTGTCAGTGTTAGTGATATAAATCCCTCCCGCCCCTTTTTTTTTTTCCTTTTTTATAAACTTTTATATCCCCTTCAGTCTATGCCCCCCCCCCCCACCCTTAGAAAAGAGAGCCCACCCCCGTAGTGCCTATATTACCCATATATATATATATATATTCAAAAATGTGGCCTAAAAAAAAAAAAAAAAATTATATTTTATATTTTTCTTTTTTTTCTTTTTGTGCTAACTCCCCTAGAAAAGAGTGGGCAGAGAGCACCCTATTTATTTTTGGGCACTCCCGCCAAACTTCTCTTTCCTCTCTTACATCCTTACACCACAAAAAAATAAAAAAAAATAAAGGAAAAATTAATTGTCTTTCCCCAAAAACCAAATCCACAACCACAACACCCACACAGTAACCCCCATACTTCTGTGAAGAAAAAGAAAAAGAAAAAAAAAGGGGGGGGTCCCAGCCACTATCTTTCCATGCCCCTCCCCACCTCTTTACCATCCTCCTTCCCTCCTTCTCCCTCTAAAAGCTTCTACCAGTTCCAATGGGGGGGGCGAGGGGGGGCCCACAAAAAGATAAAATAAAAAAAAATAGGACACGGATGGGTTAAAAGAAGAAACAAAGGAAAATACTTTTTTCAACTAGAAAGAGGGTCCAGAAGGGAATCTCACCCCCTATCCCCCTATTAACAACTGAGATTACTATCTAATTTCCCCTCTTCTCTGGGGGTTTAAATCCATTCCCCCTAGAGAGGTCCTTGTTTTTCAGGGGTCCTGTTATTGATTGAAGCCAGTTCGGTATCTCAAAAGCTTCTGTTCCTAGAAAGGAAAACAGTTCTGGGAGCTCTGCCGGGTGTCGCAAATAAAAAGTCATTGAGTTTTTTTTTTTTTTACAATCGCTGGGTACCCCCATTTATAGACCCCCCTGATAGTTTAATTCTGTCCAAGAGTGGGCACATCATTGCCCTTCGCTGCAGAGTAGCACGGGATAAATCTGGCAGTACTTTCACCCTTACTCCGTCATACTCTATATCTCCTGCTTCCCACGCTTTAAGGCTTATTAACTCTTTCTGGGCAAATCGGTATAACGAAATATAACATCTCTAGGTCTATTTACATTTAATGACGGGGGCCCTAGGGCTTTATGAACTCTCTCAAGCTCCCAGTCCTGGGGGGGAGCAAGAGCTACCAGTTGTTGACAAATAGCTTGTACCATAGACTGCAGTGCATCCCGTCCCACTGTCTCAGGTATCCCCCTGAATCTCAGATTCTGACGGCGGCTGCGGTCCTCCATTTCCTCTATTTGCAACTGCATATTAGAAACATGTAAAACTTGTACAGTCTGTACCTGCTCCAGCTGTTGGACCCGTTTCTCTAAGGATACCCGTTGATCTTCCTCTCTTAGAAGTCTTTCTGATAAATGCTGCACTTCAGTTTGAACTAGCTTCATCTCCCGTCGGAGTGTGTCCTCAAACCGGGTCACCATTGTATCAATATCTGCACGTGTGGGGAGCGCTTGAAAAAGCGCTCTTAATTCTGGATCTCCCATAGATAACTGTGTACTTCCTTGGTGTTCCTGGGGGTTACCACTCTCCTCCATCACCTCCTCTCTCTGCAACCCCCGGGTCCTACCCATCTGGAGCTGAGGAGTAGACCGTCTTCGCTCCTGCATCTCACTTGTCTCTCCTCCAGGTAACTCGTGCATACACTTACTCGGCTTGTCTCCGCCTACCGCTAGGTCACGTGGTCCCGCTGGTTGTTTCCTGGACACCGCTGCTTTTGTATGGGGGAAGAAGCGCTCTATCTCCGGCTGTTCCCCCGGTTTTTGAGCCCCCTTCTCCTTCTTCTTCATCCCAGGGTAAGCACTGCTTCTCACTCTGTACCGCGCCGTTTAGAAGGGGGGGGGCTAGATACGCTGTGTCAGTAGCATCAACGCTGAGAGACCGGGTGGAGGGTAGGAGCTTCTACGAGCGTGTGTCTCTCCTACTCCGCCATCTCCAAGCCACACCCCCTATTAAAAAAAATAAACTTTAACAGTTGACTTACCACTTAGTCATTTCTTTAGTAAGCCTTTATTTAGCCTATTGTAAAAGTATATACAGAGCCACATTCATTATTCATAGGGGGCATTAATATCAGACAGTGCAATTATACGTTGGTCCTCATTACATACCCATCACACAGGAAGCCTCTGGTATGCAACATAGAGAACAGATATGCACACAGAGGCTGAATTTTGACCAGTTTCTGATGAACCAGCTGATACTGGCTTATAATTGGCCCATGTGTACCAGCCTTTAACCTAGATGAGGGTCTGGTAACTAAAAAAAAAAAAAAGACTCCCCCAATTCACTCAAAAATCGAGAAGAAAAAAATCATAAGACCCCATGCAGCATCCAAGCATGCAGATTGGCTGCCACATGGCCACATGCACTGAACATGGAGGCATGTTGATGAGGAAAATGGTCTCTTCCCCACAACCCTATCCCAGCATTTGTGGGCATTTGTGGGGATCTGTGGGCAAAGGGCTTATCAGAATCTGGAATAATAATGGGACAACCAGAAATAAGCCATCATGTGAATGAGTAAAGATTACTCCTATTCATTCACAAAAATGTAAACAGTAAATAAAAAAAAACACAGTTTTTGACAAGTCCTTTAGATTAAAAAAAATAAATAAATCAGACAATAAATCAGACAATGCACGGTACATACGGTGTCAATCACCTTGGCTGTGTAAGTGAATGAAGTAGGTGATTTCATTGGTTGTTGAGGACATGGTGATGCTTGTACCTGCAGGCATTCTTAACCATTGACAGCTGGAAGTGTAGCAGTAGTAATATTGCTATTATAGGTGGTGTTCTGCTTTCACTGAATGGATAAAGGTTTGGGCATTTATCTGAACACCTGACCGCCAAAGTTCAGTCCAGACTTGTGTTCAGACCAAATCCTAAACTCATACCTAATTAACATCCCCTACTTTGGGGGATTGGGTTATTCATACAACACTGGACATTCTGACGGGTGGTTAATCTGATCAGACAATGCCACAACATAGAAATGCCAGGTTCAATCTTTAGGAAGGAACAGCATATGAGTCTAAAACCGGAAAATTGTATACTTACCTTTCCGTAATTTTCCTTTCCTGTCGCATCTTCATGGCAGCATACACTCTGGGTTGTGACTCCGCCCCCACAACCTGATAGGACCACATAGCTATAAGATGAAGATACGCCCCCCGCCTCGGTATTCTCTGTATATATGAATCACCTTTGTGGGTGGGATATTGTATGCTGCCATGAAGATGCGACAGGAAAGGAAAATTACGGAAAGGTAAGTATACAATTTTCTGGTTTCCTGTCGCATCATGGCAGCATACACTCTGGGGATTAACTCGCAGACTGGGTGGGAGATGCAAAGGTAAACGTTTATTAGCAAGGAATAGAAGAGTTGGCTTGAATAATGGACTTTCCAAATTCTACTGTTGATAGCCGAGCTGAGTCCACCTTGTAGTGAGAGATAAAGGTGTTGTCTGGAGGACCAAGTGGCCGCTCTGCAGATGGTTTCCGCTGAGACCCTACAATACGCTGCCCAGGAGGTGGCCACTGCTCTGGTGGAATGAGCCCTCAGGTCTTCAGGAATTTGCAGCTCACTCAGCAAGTAGGCCTTTTTAATGGTCTTCACCAACCAGGAGGCAATGGTTCGGGCCGATGCTGCTTGACCTCTCCTAAGGCCGTAGGGAATGATGAAGAGGTTCTCCGATCTTCTAAAGGATTTGGACATGGAAAGATATTTTATGATGTTGCCCCTTACATCCAGAGGATGAGGGTCGCCCTGGTCTGTGTTAAGAGCTGGCAAGTTGATTTCCTGGTTGAAGTGAAAAGAGGATGCCACCTTTGGGATAAAGCGATCCGAGGGTCTTAGAACTACCCTGTCCGGATGGATGATCAGATACGGCTCCTTAATCAGTAATGCTTGCATCTCTGAAACTCTCTTCGCTGATGTGATTGCCACCAGGAAGGCAACTTTTAGTGTCAGGTGCCAGAGGGAGATGTTTTCCAGCGGAAAAAAGGGTTCTTTGGATAGTACCTCTAAGACGACTGATAGGTCCCATGTTGGAAAGGGGGGCTTCCTAGGTGGTCTTAGTTTAAGACAGGCCTTCTGAAATTGCATAACAAGGGGATCGTGAGCCCATTTTACCCCTGTCAGGGCGGATAGAGCTGACACCTGAACTTTCAGAGTACTAGAGCTAAGACCTTTGTCTAAGCCTGATTGCAGGAACTCTAGGATCAGAGGAGCCGAAAGGGAGGATAGAACCCGGCCAAGGTCCTGAGAGAAGGAAACAAACCTCTCCCAGACCCTGCGGTAGGTGCAGTTGGTGGTAGGTTTTCTGGCCTGGAGCAGGGTATCAACTACCTTCTGGGAGCAGCCCTGACCTAGATACCTAGCCCTCTCAGCCTCCAAGCCATCAAGTGCAGCCTCCCCGGATCTGGATGTAGTAGCTGGCCCTGGGAGAGCAAGTCGGCTGACAGGGGAAGAGCAAGAGGGTCTGCTGTGCTCAGTTGTAGGAGGGTGGTGAACCATGGCCTCCTGGGCCAAAAAGGAATCACCGCTATCACCAATGCTGTTGATCTCTTGAGCCTTAAGAGAAATCTCGCTATCAGGGGAGTCGGAGGGAAGATATACCCGAGATGGAAATTCCAGGGATACTGGAGGCAATCTGTGCCCTCCGCTGAGTGAAAGGGAAACCTCGAAAGGAACCTTCGGCACTTGGAGTTTGACGGAGTCGCAGCAAGGTCTATGTCTGGTTGACCCCAGGTCTGGCAGATGAGGGAGAAGGCCTGAGGGCTCAGGGACCACTCGTTGTTGGAGGCGAACTCCCTGCTGAGCGTGTCGGCTAAGATGTTTTCGACCCCCGGGATGTAAGTCGCCCTCAGGTCTGACAGGTTCAACTGTGCCCATTCCATCACAGGGAGAACTTCCTGCATCATGGAGGGACTCCTGGTCCCCCCCTGTCTGTTTATGTAGGCGACAGCAACCTTGTTGTCCATCCTTAAGAGGACCTGCTTCCCCCTTAAAAGGGAGCTGAAAGCCAGGAGAGCCTGGAGGGCCGCCCTCATCTCCAGCACGTTCGATACCGAGTCCCGTACTTCGAAAGGCCAACGGCCCTGCACTACATGGGACTGGTAGTGGGCTCCCCAACCTTCTAGACTGGCATCCGTGGTCACTACCTCCTGAGGAGGGATGACTATGTGTTTGTAATTGTTTAAGTTGTGGGGACGAGTCCACCAACGCAATGAGCGCCTGACTGTCTCCGAGATCCTGATCGTCTGGGTCATGGATGAACCATCCCACTGATGTAGGAAGGAGTTCTGCAGAGGTCTGGTGTGCCACTGCGCCCAACGGACCATAGGAATGGTCGCTGATAGGGAGCCTAGAAGGCTGAGGCATACTCTGGTCGACAGGGATCTTGCTAAAATGGCCTTCTTCACCTTCCGAACCAAGAGGGAAGACTTCTCCGGAGGCAGCTGCACTGTATTCAACTGGGTATCTAGTTGGGCTCCTAAGAAGATCATTCTCTGGGTGGGCCAAGTCTGGCTCTTCCCCCAGTTTATCAGCCATCCCAGATTCTGCAGAGTGGAGACGAGGATCTTCCGACGTTGTAACAGCGACTCCCGGCTGTCTGAGAGGAGGAGAATATCATCCAGATAATGGTGGACTCGCAGCCCCCTCTCCCTCAGATGCGCGATAACGGGAAGAAGGACCTTTGTAAAGGTCCTGGGAGCCGTAGAAATTCCAAACGGAAGACTTCGGAACTGAAAGTGTCTGTGGTTTAGCGAAAAGCGGAGGAACTTTTGGAGTTCTGAATGGATAGGGATATGGAGGTAGGCGTCCTGTAGATCTATGGAGAGCATCCAGTCCCCCAGATTTATGGCCTGGAGGATAGACTGGAGGCTCTCCATTTTGAAAGCTTCTACCCGGATAGAGCGGTTTAATTTTTTTAGATCCAGGACCGGACGCAAGTCCCCTGATTTCTTTTTTACTAGAAATAGAGGGGAATAGTACCCCTGACCTCTTTGGGATAGGGGCACCTCCATAATTGCTTCCTTTTGGAACAGATCCTGAACGTATCGAGCCAAGGCTAACCTCTTTGGCCGGGATGACGGGAGGTTTGTTGGGCAAAAATGGTCCCCCGGGGGAAGTCCCCCCTGAATGACCATCTGTGCCCGAAGTGAATGGTGGCTAACGTC
This sequence comes from Lithobates pipiens, assembly GCF_037356315.1. Taxonomy (NCBI): domain Eukaryota; kingdom Metazoa; phylum Chordata; class Amphibia; order Anura; family Ranidae; genus Lithobates; species Lithobates pipiens. The sequence goes on from NW_027507764.1 coordinate 279,948,323, forward strand.
CAGGGGTCGCTTATCATTTCCGCCCAGACCAGCGTGAACTTTGAGAGTCTGGCCCCCACCACTGCTGGCTGGGCGGACGCACCTTCAAAAGGACTTCTGGTCAGTAGATGCTGGGGTCCTGGGCTTCTGGAACTTCAGGAAGGATGTTTGAGGGGCCTTCCAGTTCCTTCTGTACTCCCTACCAGGCCTGTAGGACTTGGCATCCCTGTACCTGTCCGGGAGGTTACGCTTAAAGGGAGGAGGCCTCTGAAGCTTTGGCTTTCTATCCGAGGGGATAAGCCCTGATTTTCCGCCAGTAACCTTAGAAATAGCAGAGTCCAATTTGGCGCCGAAAAGATTCTCGCCATCATACGGGATGCGGCACCAATTGGACTTGGAAGCAGGATCTGCCGCCCAGGGTTTGAGCCAGAGAGCCCGTCTGGCCATTACCGAGGACAACATAGCCCTGGATGCAGACTTAATAGCATCCACAGATGCCTCTGCCACAAAATCCCCTGCAAGGCTTAGTTCTTGCAGGGCCCTAACTATCTGGTCCTGATCAGCGCCCTCGCATACAAGCTTTTCTGTGCTTGCTGACCAACTGGCAATCGCCTTACCCACAGCTGCAAGAACCACTGCTGGCCTGCATACGCCTCCTGCTGCTAGGTAAGCTCTTTTGAGATCAGTATCAATCTTCCTATCTAGGACGTCCTTGAATGACACGGTGTCCTCGATAGGGAGCGTAACGTGCCTGGCCAGGCGCATGAGGGATGCATCCACCACTGGCAGGGACACAAGAGATTTAATTTTAGCCTCCTTTAGAGGATATAGTTTGGCAAGCCGATTGTTAAGACTTGCTTTCTTCTCGGGTCTCTGCCACTCGTCTCTGATAAGTTCCTCCAACTCATCAATGAAGGGGAAGGCTTCGGGTTCTCTCTTCAGGTACGGGAAATATTTTCTCTTTTTGGGTTGGGCCTCCTGGGGTTCCTCCCAGCTAATGGCCTCCTTCACTGACCTCACAAAAGGCTCTATTAGGGAGAAATCAAAGCCAGCTGAAGCCTCTAGTTCTTCCTCATCTGAAGGAAAATCATGCTCTCTGGAAGTACTTGGGGGAGCCGGCGAAGCACCCCGTGGAGATAACTCCATGTCCGGAGCGACACGTGGGGCAGAAGACTCCGTGAGCTCTCTGTGTTCTTGCCCTTTTTCTCTGGTGGCTTCTTCAAAGCACCTGCGGCATGCCAACCTGTCTGGAAGGGCTATGGCCCCGCATACCCAGCAGGTATTTTCAGAAGGATGGGAGTGGTGTGCTGGTGAATGGCGCCTCCGGTCAGGGGATCTTCTTTGGCGGGAATGGCTGCTCCTTGAAGGAGACCTGGAGCGACTCCTCATGCGACTCCCTTTCCCTGAGCGACTTCCATCACCCGAATGGCTCCGCCTATGGCCAGAGCGGTTTCTTCTATGCGAGGAATCTCTGCGAGATGATCTTGCGGACCTGATGGGGCTAACCATTTAGGTAGCGTTAGTGCGTCCTGCTCTCTTTTTCGATCTTCTCTACTTACCAAACTCCTCCCCTCTTACCTAGTATGCTGGTGGTGATCTGCTGAAGCAGTGGTCTCCATGGATAGGGAACAGAGGAAGCCTGAAGACACAGGTAACACAAAAAGGGTAAGGGAAATAAAGCCACAACAGAAACAAGAGGGGAATAGAGAGAAGAAAAATACAGGGGAGATACTTACCAAACAGAGAGGCAACACTGGGGCAGAAAAAACAGAAAAGCAGCAGTCATGAAATTCAGCTGAGCACAAAAACAGGCAAAAAAGCATCTGCATTAAAAAAAAAAGGCATCTTCCCCTTTTAAAATTGGAGCCAGGTTCACGACCCGCCCGCACATGCTCAGTAGCGCCATGCGGCCGCCAGCGCCATCTTGGAAAATGGAAAAGACATAGATAGACATACACAGGCTGCCCAAAGTGCACAGTGAGCATGTGCAAAGCGGCAGAGTGACCAGGAAGAATGCTGATGCTACTATGGTACTACAGAGCTCAGGAAAAGGTAAAATATGGCAGAGAGGCAACACTGGGGAAAGGCACCAGACAACCTAAGATGACAAGGGATACTGAAGGCAGAGAGTATGCTGTCAAGCTGCAGACAGAGTGACACCAGGGAGGAAGAGGAAACCGGAGACCACCGCAGGTACTAAGCCTGTTTAAGGCTTAAAGACCAATCTTTTTATTATATGCCTTCAGCCTGTTTAAGGCTTACTTCCAAGGGCTATGGAGGCAATGCTCTGTTTGCAGAGAAAAAGTATTCATACCCCTGAGATCACCAGAGTGGGGTTCCTTCCATTTAGCTTCCTTTAGAGGCTGTACCGGTAAGGACTTCCACCCAGGAGAGGCTAGAACCTGGCTGGGGCGAAGCGGTAAGAGGGTGATGATCCGTGCGGTCCCAACAGGTGAGGAAAAATAAGAGAATACCGGGGCGGGGGGCGTATCTTCATCTTATAGCTATGTGGTCCTATCAGGTTGTGGGGGCGGAGTCACAACCCAGAGTGTATGCTGCCATGATGCGACAGGAAAGTATCTTTAATAGGAAGGAACCAGATGCCTTGCTATGACAAGAGAAGTCCTAAACTTCATGTTTTAACTTTGTGTTACCATTTGCCATCTACCAATTTGTGTGGACAATTGTGAGGCAGACTGTCTCTCAAATGGCAGCATTTATATCCAGGTGAATGGACCCTACACCCACAAGTGCTCCAGAACCAGTCCAGTGTTCAGGTGGGGGACACTGGATGTATACCACCTCACCTCCAGGTTCAAAATCTATAATGGGTAAATGAGACTTTTAAAGGCACAAAGACATGTAAAAAGAAAACAACTTGTTTTATTGTAACAACATTAAAACAAATAAAACAAATAGTTTTGAGAATCTAGCCTTACATACAATATTTACACTCATGACTATTTATATAATGCAATATTGCTGATGTTTTGAGTTCCCTCTTCTTCAGGGCAGAATTGAGAATTCGTATCCAACATAGAACATGTACAGTTTACAGACTAGGGACATCAGAGGCCCATGGAGGACACTAGGGCGAAGCCAGAACTCTGTGGGCTGTTCACGCCATATTCGTGTGGCGCTCATGGCCCACAATGCACTCGCAATCCAGTGCATTGCTGGCTCAGGATTGGCCAAGCATGCACTGTGACCCCGCATGCTTGGCCAATCACAGCGCCGGCAGCGAGGAGAGCCATAATGCCTGTGGCCAATTATAGCTCAGGGCGGTTTAGTACATGCCTCACACTATATAAGGCCGCCAGCTGGACGGCCTTGTGTAGTGTGTTGCGACGGTCAGGGAAAGAGGACGATAGGCAGGGATAGTGTCTTTACTGCTTAGGAACCTAGCTGTTACAGTGGGTGTTGTGTGCCTCCTGCACAGTATACACCTGAAGATACCCCTTATTGCTGGTGGTGTTCTGTTTCTGTAACACAGGCAGGCAGCTGCAGTAATTATTAATCTCCCTGCAGGCCATTATTATGTTTGGAAGGCCAACAAGGAGAGCCAGACAGTCACAAGCTAATAAGAGGGCAAGCAGGCTCTGTGTCTAGAGACAACATTGTTGGTCGAGGACACAGTGCATCGTCATCAACACGTGGCCAAAGAACACGCTTGTCCTTATTTTTGGCAGCTGGACGTGTTGAGCCGCATCATGCTGAAGACTTGGTACAGTGGATGACCAAGCCCTCCTCATCCTCCTCATCCTCTCACCCAGGCTCAGGGTACTAGCAAAGCAGCTGCCAACGCGTCCTCTTCCCTCATCTCAATGTCATCAGTCACTCCTTCCCTAGACCCGTGTCCTCCTGAAGAGTCCCCCGAACTGTTTGAGCACAGTGTTGGGTACATGCTCCAGGAGGATGCCCAGAGTTTTGAAGGGTCTGATGATGAGGGAGGGGATGATGATTATGTCACTGATTCCACGTGGGTGCCTGATAGGAGAGAGGAGGAGGAGGAGGAGGAGGAGGCACATCTCCAATGAGGCAGGATGCCCTCCATGGGCCAGCTTGGGGGCAGCACACCGACTCACACCGCAGAGCTGTGCCTGCGCAGGGCGCTGCCTCTGCGCATTTTTCCAAAGGTTCTTTGGTGTGGCCCTTTTTTGAGACCAGTGCATCAGATTGCACCGCTGCTATTTGCAACATATGTCTCAAGCGTATCTCGCGTAGCCAAAACATCAGCCGCTTGTGCACCACATGCTTGACCAGACATATACAGCTTGTTGGCAAGCATACCTTAAAGACCTACACCAAAGAACAAAGTGGACCTGTCCTTGCTCCTCATCAGCTGGGATCTCTAACCCCACTAGACCTTCAGTCCTCTCTGAAACCTGCACTGAGAGGAATGAAGGTGTCACAGCCAAGTACTTGCGGGCACTCTGCTAGCAGTACACCGATGTCCGATTGTAGCAGGCAAATTTCCCTGCCCCAGCTGCTGGACAGTCGAAAGAAGTTCACTCCCAGCCCTCCACATGCCCAGCGGTTGAATGCTAGCTTGGCTAAATTGCTAGCACTTCAACTGCTGCATTTTCAGTTGGTAGACTCGGCCCCATTTCGTGAGTTTGTGCAATGTGCGGTTCCTCAGTGGAAGGTTCCCAAACGCTTTTTCTCACGGAAGGCGATTTCGGCTCTCTACCGGCATGTGGAAGGCAATGTCCATGCCTTGCTGGACGGGGCGGTAAGGTGCATATTACCGCTTACTCGTTGTACAGCAGGCATGGACAGGGATATTACCTATCTTTCACAGCCCATTGGATCACTCTACTGGCATCTGGGAAGGATGCAGGACAAGGTGCAGTAGTGTTGGAGGTTGTTCTGCCACCAAAATGCTACTACTGGTTGTGACACACCTCTTTCCTCCACCCCCTCCTCTTCTTCTTCCTCCATGGCCTCTTTCAGTGCTTTGTCCTGGGAACCAGCGGTGCTCCGTAGGTGTTCAATGGGCTACGCAAGTACGTAGGCAAAAAGATGCAATGCCGTGCTTGCGCTGGTTTGCTTGGGGGACAGGAGCCACACTGGGGCAGTTATTTTGTCAGCTCTGCAGGGGCAGGCCAAGAGGTGGTTGACACCACGCCAGCTTAAGCCAGGATTGGTGGTTTGCGAAAATGGCACCAACCTCCTCTCCGCCCTCCGACAGGGACAACTGACCCATGTGCCCTGTGTGGCTCACATCCTTAACCTGGTGGTGCAGCGGTTCTTGGGCAGGTACCCAGGCTTGCAGGATGTCCTGAGGCAGGCCAGGAAAGTCTGCATTTCCGATGATCATATAATGCCAGTGCTTGGTTGGCTGAGCTCAAAAAGGAGTTGAACCTGCCCAAGACCCGCCTTATATGTGACATGCCCACCAGGTGGAACTCAACATTGGCCATGCTGCAGTGGCTGCACACGCAGCAGAGGGCCATCAATGAGTACCTGTGTGACTACGGCACCAGGACAGGGTCAGGGGAGCTCAGTTTGTTTTCACCATGCCAGTGGGGCATGATCAGGGTTGCATGCACTGTACTGTCACCATTTGAGGAGGCCACGAGGATGGTGAGCAGTGACAGTGCATGCATCAGTGACACTGTACCTCTTGTCCATCTGTTGAAGTATATGCTGCATGGAATAATGGACAGAGCACTTGAGGCAGGAAGAGGAGGGCTTCCTTGCCTTTCAAGGCCCCCTTTATCCAGACAGTGTTCCTGCTGTCCCACCCATCACACAGGAAGAGGAGGAGGATTGTGTCAGCATGGAGGTGGAGCCTGGCACTCGGCAGCAGCAGTCTTTTAGGGAGGATTTATAGTCCCAAGAAACCTGTGGATGGGAGGAGGTTGCTGCGGATCATATTGTCCTTAGGACTCCGAACTGAATGCCTCAGCTAACATACACTGCATGGCCTCCCTGATCATGCAAAGCCTGCGGAAGGATCCTCGTATTCTTTGGATCAAGGAGTGGGACCATTACTGGCTGGCCACGCTCCTTGATCCACGGTACAAGGGTAAGGTTGCGGACCTTATCTTGCCATTGCAGAGGATGAGACATCTCCGGGAGGCCTTGCAGAAAGGTCTGTGCAACGCATTACCAGAGACTGGGAGGTTACAAACTCCTGGTCCTGGACAACGTGTTGCTGAGGCTTTGGTCAGTCACAGAAGGAGCGGTGGAGAAGGTGGCCGTCTGATGCGTTCAGACAATTTTTCAAGTCTTAATAATTTTTCAAGACTGCCTATGCTGATGCTGAGTGACTGTCCTGTTATGTTGACTGACTATCCTCTTCCTCCTCAATGATCCTGCTGATAGGAAGAACATTTTTGGTTCTGGGTGACGCCACCAGTGGCTAAGGCCCAATTTTTCAGCCCCTGTTCAACAGGGGCATGTAATTAGAATTTTTTTTTTCAAATGTTTTTTATTGAATAAAGGGTAACAAGATAATCCAGATACCACAAAACAAGGTGCATATGGTACATATGAATATAGATAGTATAAACAGAACAATTTGAACAAACCAAATGTATGGTAACAATCAATCTCTAGATACATAGTACCTTGATGGTTTAAAGTGTTAGTGGGATATGTACGGCTCTTGTTTTTTAGTGGACATTTACTAGAGGGGGGGGGGGATTATTTAATAGCCCGTATGGTGTAAAAATTGTTACCGTTGATGAAAATGTTACCTATGGTGTTTGGTTTATGAAAGTGGTCTATCAATTGAGTTGCTATGGTATATTTTATGTTCACATGCAGTTTTTTGAGCATTAGCCTATGTGTGTGTCCAGCACACCATAGGCATTTTGGAGGGGGGGGGGGGGAATGTGATGGAAGGGGGTGTAATAGTGTGGGGGTCGGAATATGCCAAAAGACTTGGGAGATGTGTTGCATTTGTTGGATTTAGCAGTTCGATCTTCTCTATATGTGCCTAAATTTTTATAGGGAGTAATCTGTTTCTTACCACGAGGGGTAGAATAGTCCAAGGGGTTGTTGGTTGTTTGTCCAGTTAGGACATGTTTGGTTATTCTGAGTGTGGGTTTATATCTTGAGGGCCCTGTTGAATAACAGATTCTTATGCTTAGATGCGCATCCTTTGTATGTAATCCTCTGTTGATTAGAAATGAATTGAACAGGCCCAGAGTGTAGTGAATTTCCGTGGCGAGCTGCGGGAAATTGGTATGAGTTCTTCCATTTCTGCAATTTTATTTATTCTTGTGAACCAATCTTTTATGGAAGGTACTCTCGGGGTGCCCCAAAGAGGGGTTATACACAGTTTTGCAGCGTTAACGAGCATCATGGCCAGTGATCTGATGTATGGTATGTCGTTTTATTTTTGAAGGTGAAGTAGGAGCTGAGCGGGTGAGTATTCGAGTTTGTATGTGGTAATTTTTTCGATCAATTTGTGGACCTGTTTCCAGAACGTCTAGATGCAAGGGCAAGTCCACCAAATGTGCAGAAGGGTGCCCAATTCGTTTTGGCATCTCCAGTAGTGATGGACGAACTTCCGACGGGACGTTTCGCGAAACACGGCCGATAGTTCGCAAACCGTAACGTTCGCGGCGGGCCCCATTGACTTCAATGGGAGGCAAACTTTACAAACCTACAGGTCATATTTGCAGCCACAAAATAATTACTAGCTGTGCACACATAGTCCCACCACATGGCCAATGACATAACACATGTATGAGGTGAATCTGGGATCGACAACTACAAGTATTCTTTTTTTATATGTGAGATTCTGACAATTCAGGACTGTGGAGCGCATGAAGGCAATGGAGGAGAGGGAAGGTCAGGGTAGGCAAAGAAGAGGGTGCAGGAGATGATCACCTGCACCGTGATATAGAGCACTGACACCTGCACCGTGATAGAGAGCACTGACATCAGCAGCGTGACATAAAGCACTGACACCAGCACCGTGATATACAGCACTGACACCTGCACCGTAAGCAGCCCCAGGAGGAAGTCAGCATAGCACAGGGATGGTGGGAGCCCCTCATAATGAGCATAGCACAGTGATGGTGGGAGCCCCTCATAATATGCAAAGCAGAGGTACAGCCCCAGGAGGAAGTCAGCACAGCACAGGGATGGTGGGAGCCCCTCATAATGAGCATAGCACAGGGATGGTGGGAGCCCCTCATAATAAGCAGCCCCAGGAGGAAGTCAGCATAGCACAGGGATGGTGGGAGCCCCTCATAATAAGCAGGCCCAGGAGGAAGTCAGCATAGCACAGGGATGGTGGGAGCCCCTCACAATGAGCATAGCACAGGGATGGTGGGAGCCCCTCATAATAAGCAGCCCCAGGAGGAAGTCAGCATAGCACAGTGATGGTGGGAGCCCCTCATAATAAGCAGGCCCAGGAGGAAGTCAGCATAGCACAGGGATGGTGGGAGCCCCTCACAATGAGCATAGCACAGGGATGGTGGGAGCCCCTCAAAATAAGCAGGCCCCGGAGGAAGTCAGCATAGCACAGGGATGGTGGGGGCCCCTCATAATGAGCATAGCACAGGGATGGTGGGAGCCCCTCATAATATGCACAGCAGAGGTACAGCCCCAGGAGGAAGTCAGCACAGCACAGGGATGGTGAGAGCCCCTCATAATAAGCAGCCCCAGGAGGAAGTCAAGTATGTGCAAGTATTTTATACGTGTATTACACAACTATATACTGCACACCAAATAGTACACCTATACCAGTCCTTAAGGACCTTTGTGGAACTAGTAGCTAGGGATTAGCAGACTGAACCTCACTCAACCCTATATACTCTAGTACGCTATACCTTACCAGTCCTTGTAAGGACCTTTGTGGAACTAGTAGGTTGTGATTAGCAGACTGTACCTCACTCAACCCTATATACTGTACTACGCTATACCTTACCAGTCCTTATAAGGACCTTTGTGGAACTAGTAGGTTGTGATTAGCAGACTGTACCTCAGTCCCTATACTGATAAAGGACTGCTGCAGCATAAGGGAAGCAGTCAAGTATAATATTCTTTCTATCTTTGGAAGAAAGAATATTATACGTGTACAACTCTATTCCCACACCAGTCCTGAAAAGGACCTTTGTGGACCTAATGGTAACAGCTAATGATTAAACTGACTGTCCCTCACTGCTACACACAGCGTCCTGTCTGTCCCTCTGTACACTGACAAAACACAGGCTGCTGCAACAATAACTTGAATAGCTGTGCACTCAAAGCTATATCCTGTACTACACCATACCAGTCCTGAAAAGGACTTTTGTGGACCTAATAGTGACAGCTAATGATTAAACTGACTGTCCCTCTCTGCTACACACAACGTCCTGTCTGTCCCTATCTGCACTGACAAAAGACCATCTGCTGCAACAATGACTTGAATAGCAGTGCCTCAAACCTATATCCTGAACTACACCTATACCATACCAGTCCTTAAAAGGACTTTTGTGGTCCTAATAGCTAGCGATATGGGTCACTGCAGTCTCTCCCTGCTCCACACAGCAACCTCTCCCTATAGTGACAGTAGAAAGAATGTAAAATGGCCGCCAGATCGGGTCTATTTATAAGTTAGGGGGTATGTCCAATTGTCCATGTGCTGTAATGTCTCAATTGGCTGTCCTGTACCCCATGATGGATGTGTCATCATAGGTCAAAGTTCTTTTACACAGTAAATGCGTGGGTCCGCCGGGCGAACAGCGGCAATAGTCCACCGATCAGGCGAATTGCGAACAGCTGAAATTTGCCGCGAACCGACTGCCGGGCGAACAGTTCGGCCATCCCTAATCTCCAGCACTTCTCCGATTGAGATGCGTCATATCTATGTAAGATGGAGGGGGTGCGATACCAGCGTGAAATTACTTTAGTTTGCCTCTTGGGTGGAAACATTTATCGAGCCTCTGTGGGCGTTCCGATATATTATGTCCCAGGAGTTGTTTGTCAAGTCTGAGTTTAAGTCCCTAGCCCAAGCTTTGCAGGCTCTGCCCTCATCTGATTGGGTGTTTATCCAAAACATATTCTGTATCTTAGAGATGATATGATGTTGTGGCATACCACTTAAACATATGTTTTCAAAATCAGTCAATGCCTCAGAGAGATCTGTTTTGTTCTTTATATTGTGAATGAAATGCTTGAGTTGCCAGTAGTTTAGAATACTGAGCTTGTGCGTGTTCCATGCCTTTTCTATTTGTTCTCAGAGTAGTAACCTGTCTCTCTGGACTATATGATGTACACATAGGCCTACTGCAGGTTGCATGCGTGCTAACAGGTGATGCTCCATACCTTGTGGAAACTGTGGATTAGACAAAATTGGCGAGAGGGGGCCTGGGTTTTTAGAGAAGTGAAATATGCGATTGGTCTGTCTGAAGCATTCCAGCGTGGGGCTTATTGTAGGGTGATTCTTAATGTCATCTGATAGGTCGATATTTGGTCCAGGGGGACCCAGTGATGGGGTGTGTGGAGAACGAGTTTTCTAAAGATATCCAGTCATTTGACCGTTGATTTGTGTGTCAGTCTATAATTCGTTGTAGCTGACATGCCCAGTAATAGTGTTATATGTCTAGTAAGCCAATTCCTCCTTTGGTTTTGGGTTTTATTAGCTGTGAGTATCCAATTCTGGAACGTTTTGGATTCCAGATGAATTCCCTACTTATTTTGGAGATACGTTTTAGGAAAGCGTTAGGGAGTTTAATGTAGGAGGTAAAGAACACGTGGCAGACTGTTCATTTTGACTATGGCCGTTCTCCCAAACCATGAGAAATGAGCTTTGTTCAATTTTTTTTAAGGTCCTCTGTGATGGTTTTGAGCAGTGGGGCATAATTTTTATGATAGATATCTGGTAGGTTCGCAGGTAGTTGGATCCCTAGGTAGGTCAGTGCGTCTGCTTTCCAGATAAATTGGAAGTTTTGCTTGCTGTGGGTTACTTGTTGGTCTGTTAAGGTTATATTGAGGGCGTGTGATTTTGTAAAGTTTATTTTAAGATGGGCTATGTATTGGAATAATGAAAAGTCTTTAAGGAGGTGGGGATAGTTACAAGTGGGTTGGACAGAAAGAATGTGAACGCGGCTACTTTATAGTTTTTCTTCACGATGGTAATCCCGTGGATGTCTGGATTGTCTTTCAGTCTTCTTAAGAAGGGTTCAAGTGTGAGGATGAATAGGATGGGGGAGAGGGGACAGCCCTGACGTGTGCAGTTTTCGATTTTGAAGGCGTCTGAAAGGATTCCATTTACTCAGACTTTCGGGTTTCTGGGAGAGAACGTTTTTTCTGGTCTTTTTCCCTAATTCTTCTTTGAGATGATTGTGGGCCTGCTCCAGATTTTGTAAGGTTTCATGGGTCATAGTGAGTTTGTGGGCTTGTTCTAACTTACAAATTTGGTCCAGCAGAGCATTAGTTTTGTCTTGTTTTGAGCGTTTGCGAATAGATGCAAGTTTAATTAGTCCCCCCCCCAACCACACTTTTGTGGGCCTCCCATTGTGTCATGTGTGATGTGTCCGGGGTGTCGTTTGTTTCGAAGAAGTCCTGGATGGTCTTCGTGATTATATCCATGTATGCCATGTTTGTTAGTATTGATGCGTCAAGTCTCCAAATTTTGGGCCTCTGTGTGTATTCTGTGAATTCCAGAGTGATGGTGATTGGGTTGTGATCGGACAGGAATGTAGGTTCAATTGCCTGCTTCTGACAAGAGTGGCAGGTCTCTTTGTGTAATAAAAAGAGTTTATTCTAGTATGACAGTTGTGGGGTTTAGAGTAAAAGGTAAAATCTCTGTCTCTGGGGTGAAGTGTTCGCCAGGAGTCATGAAGGAGTAGGTCCTGCATTTGGGTTTTAATTTGTTTAAGGGCCTTGAACGGGAGTGAGGATGATCCAGAGGAGGTATCCTCGAGTGGATTCAGAGCTACATTAAAGTCTCCGCTAAGTAGGAAGTTGCCCGATTGGAAGGAGGTTAGGGATAATGCTATTTCGCGAAAAAAGCTGATTTGAATTTGGGCTGTATATATTGGCTAACGTGATGGGTTTATTCCAGATTGTGCCTTTTGATAAAGGCGTATCGGCCACAATCATCAATTAGTGAGTCTGTTATTTCTATGGGTATGTGTTTAGAGATTAAGATTGATACACCTTTCGTTTTCGCTAATGAATTAGTTGCGTGGTAAAATATCGGGAATGCTTTGTTTGAGAGTTTGGGTGTATGTTCAGTTTTAAAATATGTTTCCTGGAGTAAGATTATATCAGCTTTAAGTTTTTTCATATATAGTAGGAGTTGTGTTTTTTTTTTTTGGGTATGTTAAGCCCTTTTGCGTTGAGGGAAACTATTTTGAGTTTGTTTTTCACAAGGGGTGTTTTTGTCTTAGGCATTCTGTAGTGTGTTGTGTATCTCTTGTTGTGGGATAAGTACTCTGTGTAGATTTCTTCTGGCTGTTAAGAATGGAAATGATGAGGGGAGGGGAGGGGAGGGGGTATGGAGGGGAGGGAGGTATGTTAAGGATAGTCTTGGGGTTCACTGCAGAGAAAATGCCTTTTATATGAGTGGGGGAGGGATATTTTCTGACTGTAAGGGTAGTCTCGCTAGCCTGCCTTGAAGGGGTACTTTTATGTCGGAGAGGGTCAGCACAGTGCTAATGACTGTACTGTTGCAGGATGGGGTAGGACTTGTGAGAATGGTTTTGGTGGTTGTGTAATAAGGGTAGGGTCTGAGTTCCGTAGCTACTCGTAAGGTTGTTATAAACAGGAGGGTATTTGGGAGAACTGCCAATGCTATAAGGGATGCGTATACAGGGATGTTAAGATACCAAGGGTGTCTCAGAATGGACAGATTATGTTCACCATGGTGGTGTGGTGCTGTAAGAACGTATGGGAGTGTCCTACTGTGTGTAGGTCAGGAAAGCGGCGTGTGGATATGTGTTCTGTAACTCAAGAGAGATAACGCAAGGGTGTTGTATGATTGTGTTTGGGAGTATGAGCATGTTATAGACATGCAGTATTGTTTTAAAATGCGGTAACAACAAAGAACTTTTGCAGAGTCTGGGTTCATAACATCTAGGTGAAAGAAAACCGCATCATGTTTGGTATATCCCGAACTCTTAGTTGCCGGCCTGATGTTATGTCTTCTCGAGAGCATGAATCGCTTACACGTATTACTACCTTGCAATTGGGTATGTGGAGAGGTGGGGAATTTGCCGTATTGAATGCCAAGGTGACAGGATATACTCCCACATGGTCCAAAAAGTTATTAGCTAGGAAAACGTATGAATGAGTAAAGCAACTACTTTTGTGTTCAGAGCGCCTTGATCAATCTAAGTGCATTATCTGCACTCTGTGAGATAGTTCTCCTTTGTACCGCTATGGTGCATTAAGCTGATCATGTATGCAATAAGGTCAATGAAGATAATGCACCGATTTGGCTCTCCAATAAGTGCATGTAGTCTTTAACAGCTATCACTAAACTGATATATCTTAACTTCTGCTGAAGATAAAGTTGAGCTTGTTGTTGAGATCATTTTGAGAGATATAGCCTGTCCATCTTTATGTGAACTCCCGTTATTTCGAATCAATGCTGACTTATGAGATTTATGAGAGAGAGTTTAGCTTTATGATGCCCTTTCTCTTTTTTTTTTCTTTCCCTTCCCCTCTTGCCCCCGTTCCCTCACCTATAGTTCTGTCAGGTGGGCAACAACAAAGAAACAGTCCTCTTTGGATTTGCTGATGGGAGGACCCCTCCCTGAACAACAGGTTCCTTAAAGAGTTCATGAAACAGACCTCACCCTTATGCCCTGTACACACGGTCGGAAATTTTGATGGAAAAAGTCCCATTGGATTATGTTGTCATAAAATCCGATCGTCTGCGGGCTCTATCGGATCTAAAATTTTCCGACAACAAAATCGGATCGCATAAATTCCGATCGTGTGTAGACAATTCCGACAAAGTGCCACGCATGCTCAGAATGAACTAAGTGACGAAAGCTATTGGCTATTGCCCCCTTTATAGTCCCGTCATACGTGTTCTAAGTCACCTTATTCTGAACTATCAGATTTTCCGACAACTTTGTGTGACCGTGTGTATGCTAGATAAGTTTGGGCCAAAATCCGTCCGAAAAAATCAGACGGATTTTGTGGTCAGACTGTCCGACCGTGCGTACAGGGCGTTAGTGTCCTTGCAACAGGAAAAGGGTCCATCCATTGGGCACAACAGGGTGGCAGGCCAGTCTGATCCTGCAAAGTCAGGGAACCAACAACAGGAGAAGGGCTCTTTTTTTTTTTTTTTTGAGATGTGTATATTTGTCAAAGTTTACCATATTATTTTATCATATTGCATGGTTGTCCCCCTCTGTGAGAATTCCTGAGACCATCTGAGTCTCTACTCTTTCCATTTTTTTTTTTGCATAGATTTTTGTTACATGGGGGACAGCCCACCTTATAGACAAACCTCCTTGATCTGATGTGACTATATACATGTGGATCCTATTGTGTTTTTATCATTGCTCATTGGATATTTACCCTGATCCCTTTTTTGGATCACTTTACCACTGTGGGTCCCATGGTTTAACTTTATTGACCTGCACAATTCTTATTTGAATCATGATATCATTGTATAAACAGGTATAATTTACTATATATACAAAAAATCTTGGGTGATAGGAATACCCATTCCACTCTTGAGCGGTAAATATACCACCATTGGCTCAATTAATGTTATCTACATTGACATGCTTTTTAACTCTGAATTTATGCAAATTCTTCCAGATCCAATTGTCCCCCTGAAGAGACCATATACTGGTCGAAACGCGTTGGGGCTCAACTACTATATAATACTATGTAATACAACAATGTGCAATTATACATGTTTGTTTTATTGGATTGTGGAATATGTAATGTGTATTCTTTGAACCAGATGATATACTGTACACATTGTATTGAACTATACTATAACATTGGACATTTTGTGAATAAATCAATTTCTTTATATACAATTATGATAAAGGTATTTGACTTTGCTATCCCGCTGCCAAAAAGCCCCATTGGGGAATTCCTTTTTGGTATATTTTGTATTTTAGGGGTGTGCAGCGCTTTCCACTTTTCCTGTGTCTTCCTCTTTTCGTAAGTTACTATATATTTGATATTTATATTTGAAATTTATTTCTTTGAGTATGGCATTTGTACTTGCCGAAGAATTCAACCAGGAAATTACAGCAACATTTGATGAGTATATTTCAGGGGGGGAGCCGCGGGTACAAGACAATATTAAACCTTTCTTTAAAGGACATGTAAAATTGATGATTAAATCCCTAAACCGAAAGAGGGACATCTTATCATTGCAGTCCTATGTCGATAGGGGGATAATCCCACGTGGCTTAAGGGAACGAGTTGTGTCATCGGCCCACCTTCACACAGATAAGTTTTTGCGTAAATGGAAGGATGAATGTATTAGACATGGGCTGGAGATCATGAAACTCATTGTAGAAGAATAACAACAACAATTGGTCCTATTACAGCAACAGATAGCGGATAGTTGTTCTAAATTAGAACCTTTTAAGGAACATACTGGGTTTGCCAAATTTAATGACATTTTGAAAAAAGAGGTGGATAAAGCACAAAGGAACCTTAAACACGCTAAACAGAGTAAATTTAAACGGGACCTCGATGACTGGGCCAGAGGTGATATTTTTGACCTAACCAGTGGTGGTCACCGAGGTAGAGCTCGCCAGTGGAGATTTCTCTCCCAGACAGGTACAGACACAAGTGCTCCATCATCAAGCAGTGAGTACGAAACATCCAACACAGTATCTTTTTTCGACAAAGATTTATTGGAGCCGGAGGATCGTCCCCTCACTAAAGGAATTTTAAAGAAAGGCCAAGTAGGAACAACAGGAGGCGCAAGAGGTCACAGCAAAGGAAAAAAAAAACAGAAAACGAAAATCAGAAAGGGGAACGGACAGTAACAAGGAGCTAGAGACTGCATCGTTGGCACAAGTAGAGGACTGTCTTTTTTCCCCCTCAGTTGAGATGGATCAGTTTGAGATCTATAAGGACCTTAATCTTTTTCTTAAGAGGGTCTATTATAGATCTCTGTATCTGGACAGCTCAAATAAGTCTGGCACAGTGGCAATATCCAATATCGATGAAAATGTGGCCCTCAATCAATTAGAGACTTTGTTTGAGGAAGGAGAGGTCTCCTCCAGTGATGAGGAAACACCTGCAACTGACTGGAGAAGGAGGGCTGTGCTATGGATTCGGTCCACTGCAATGCCCCAGTTTAGGAAAAATAAGACTGGGTATCTTTCTGGACTTAGTCCAGGAGGACCTCGCTAAGATGGATTGGCAAGTCAATGCCTCTGGCAACCTGCCGTCGGACGAATGTCTAGCTCTAACAGAACTTCGACAATCTGAGGATTGTCATCAAACCGAGTGATGAGGACAATGTGGTGTTACTCTCTGTTGACATGTATGTAAAAGAAGTACACCACTTTCTCTCTGACCAATCTGCATACAAAAGATTGGATCACAATCCTTTGAAACCCCTTATGTTACTCATCAGTGATAAGCTGTGATGGGCACTGGAGGCTACATGATTACATTACATTGACTACATAAAAAATATCCAAAAAGAATCATGTGATCCAATAAAAATTAACGATAAAAAGAGCAATATGGGGAGCAGGAAACGCTAGACTGACGCGTTTCGACTAATAAGCCTCCTACTGGGGAATGCCCCTAGTAGAAGGCTTATTAGTCGGGCTAGCTCTTTTTATCATTCATTTTTATTGGATCACGTGATTCTTTTTGGATATTTTTATGTAATTTTTTTATGTCATTTTGAATTTTTTATTTTTTTCAAATAAAACCATTAATGGTGGAATTTCACTATGAGAGGCATTATGTCTTTACCTTTTGTTTATGGTGAACCCGTTCCGAGCTCCTAGCTAACCGGAACCTTCGAGAGAGAGTTGAAAACCTTGGAGATCTGAGGTGTATCGATCCTGAAGTGGGCAGCGACTATTCGGATGGTGATCCATGACCTGTGGTATACGAATGGTGTGTGACGCACATAAGTCTGCATGACACGTTTACTATATAGTAGTTTGTGTCCACCATTTTCGGTAAGGGTATCCACCCTTTTCTATAATATTTTCTGGCTGTGAACGGAAGGCTATTCATACCAACGAAATATCTGGACTCACGTTTCACATTATTTTGTCATAGCTGGACTTTTTTATGCTCATATTGTTAATTCACTGTAGCACATTTTCTGTATTCCTTACTGGACTGCACAACATGTGATATGTGTGCTGACCTTTTAAGTTTGATTTCACTACCAGATCATTTGGTGATTTATGTCTAGGTTTTTAAAAATTTTTGACATTATAGCGCTACATTGTTTGTTATCATTCGTTATTTTGACTTAGTTTGTTTGTATGTTAGCTGCTGTTTTGTGTTATATCACAATTTTTTGTCACTTATATAGGGAGCGCAGTGTTTTCCCCCTCTTTTTGACTGGTACATATGGCCAATATGATGGGTCAGATTCTTCTCAGTATGTTTAACAATAAATATTGGCTTATCTATGCTCATGCAGACTATTCTATTCTATCTTAGTTATGAGTGCGGCTCTTTATTCCTGGTCGAGTTAGGCTGTGATGATTACTATTTTTGATTTTTTGTTTGCTTATGCCAGACACTCTTTGAATATATAGCCTGATGCACTTTGGTGTATCTCTGCTACTTTATTTTGATTAGCTAACCTTACCTGTTTGTTTGCTATTGCATGATCCAGCTGTTGTTTTAGTTGTTTACCACAAGATGGCGATGTACAATTGTGTGTGCAAGTCAAAATGTGGTTGCCTAGTTTGCCTTATTTAAGTAGACCAGGGATCCTCAAACTGTGGCCCTCCAGCTGTTGCCAAACTACAAATCCCATGAGGCATTGTAAAACTCTGACATTCACAGACATGAGTAGGCATGATGGTAATTGTAGTTCCTGAACAACTGGAGGGCCATAGTTTGAAGAGCCATGAAGTAGACTGTAAAGATAGGCATATTGTCCAGATGAAGTGCTTGGTTTAAAGCATGAAACACATTAACCTTACGATGCCATAGATGCTGGCAAACGCCCCTCCTGATAACCCTGAGCAACTTTACCAGTGATTGCTGAAGGACTTTGTGTACGGCTATTTCGCCATTCAGTGCTGTGGGTATGGACAGGTAACATGAGTGGCCTCTGCTGGCTGCTTGTATGTAATCACCCAGCACAGTGAATCTGGTGACCCGGAAATGTTCAGATCCCTTGCCCTCCATGTGGACAAGCTCACGCTGATGGACACAGTTTATTTTGTTTACAGCCTGTCTCTGTTCCCCTTTCGTCTTTCAGGACAGCCACTGAGAGATAGTCTCCTCCTCTTCCTTAGGAAACACTGTGCCAGCATATAAATTCTCACTTCCCCCTGCTGGACCTCAGTTACTAGTGCTTCCTCCGGCAGGGAGACACTGTGTATGGAACCTCGTCGGTTAGTCAGGGAGACTGTGGCCATTTTTTATCCCTCTAAAAAACAAGCAGGGGCTTCCAGGGAAGGAAAGGTGGTACATACCCACCATCGTTGGCCACCCCATCCTCGAGTGCGGCAGCGGGATGTGGGAGACGTGCCTCTTTGATCCGCGACTTCCAGTTCTGGGTCGCGGAGACGATAGGGGGCCGGGCACAGGCTGGACAAAAGTCGGGAATGCGCACAGGTAGCGTGAGACTCTATGAAGGCAACCACCTGCAGCCAAGATGTCTGACGCTGATAATCAACTAACGGACACTTCCTCTAGCCTTCCTAAGGTAAGAGCGCCCTGGGGAAGGGTACTCTCTACCCAGGGCTGCCCCTCCTGGTATGGTTCCTATCCTTGGGGGGGGGGGGGAAGGGGGGCTCAGATCCCTGCATGCTAAGAGGGTCTAGTGCACTCCCAGGTTGTATTCTGAAGGCCTAAATGTTAATTTTTTGTCTGAATTTTTTTGTATTTGTATTTTCAGAAAGCTACAGAAAAATCAAGGTCAACACATAGCTCTAGAAAGAAGTGTGCCTCCTGTAGGGAGATTCTTGGGGAAACGTGGACAAAGGTTTGTGTAAAGGCTATATAGATTCCCTAGTTAAGGATTGGGATTCTGAACAGGAGTCAGGGCTAGCAGCTTCAGTAAAGGAGCTCTCGCCCACCTCTTCTTCATTTGAAAATGTATTTGAAAGTTTTCAGCTCCCCACCAATCCCATTACTCAGGATACAACCCCGCCACAGGCTCAGGGCTCAGCACCTGCTAAATCTGCTGCTAAGATTAGGGCAGAGGAAGGTTCAGGCCCTTCCGAGGTGGAACCCAGGCAGCCAGATAGTACCTCCTCCGATTCTCTGGAATGGTCAGAGGGCGAGGACCAGGACGGGGAGTCCAGGAAACCCTGCAGATATAAATTGTCCCTGGATGAAGTTGAAGACCTCTTGGGAGCAATTTATACAACCCTCGGTATTCAGGTGGACAAGAAACCCCTGACCCTCCATGACCAGATGTACAAGGGTTTGGGGGAACAAAAAAGTTTTCCCAGTACATGAGGTACTGGTGGAGACAATTAACCACTTCAGCTCCGGACCAATAAACACCTTAAGGACCAGAGGTCTTTTTGCAATTTCGCACTGCGCTGCTTTAACTGGTAATTGCGCGGTCATGCAATATTGCACCCAAACGAAATTTGCGTCCTTTTCTTCCCACAAATAGAGCTTTCTTTTGATGGTATTTGATTGCCTCTGCGATTTTTTTTTTTTGCGATATAAATGGAAAAAGAGCGAAAATTTTGAAAAAAAAAAGATATTTTCTTCTTTTTGTTATAAGAAAAATCGAATAAACTAAATTTTAGTCATACATTGAGGGCAAAATTTATTTAGCCACATGTCTTTAGTAAAAAAAATGTCAATAAGCGTATATTTTTTGGTTTGCGCAAAAGTTATAGCGTCTACAAACTAGAGTACATTTTCTGGAATTTACACAGCTTTTAATTTATGACTGCCGATCTCATTTCTTGAGGTGCTAAAATGGCAGGGCAGTACAAATCCCCCCCAAATGACCCCATTTTGGAAAGTAGACACCCCAAGGAAATTGCTGATGGGTATGTTGAGCCCATTGAATATTTATTTTTTTTGTCCTAAGGGATTGAATAATGACAAAAAAAAAAAAAAAAAATTTTTTTTACAAAAAGTTGTCACTAAATGATATATTGCTCACACATGCCATGGTTATATGTGGAATTGCACCCCAAAATATATTCCGCTACTTCTCCCGAGTATGGCGATACCACGTGTGTGGGACTTTTTGGGAGTCTAGTCGCGCAGGGCACCCCGAAAACCAATCACCACCTTCAGGATTTCTAAGGGTGCAAATTTTTGATTTAACTCCTCATTACCTATCACAGTTTCGAAGGCCATAAAATGCCAAAATAGCACAAAACCCCCCAAAATGACCCCATTTTGGAAAGTAGACACCCCAAGCTATTTACTGAGAGGCATGTTGAGTCCATGGAATATTTTATATTTTGCCACAAGTTGCGGGAATATTACAAACTTTTTTTTTTTTGCACCAAGTTGTCACTAAATGATATATTGCTCACACATGCTATGGGCATATGTAAAATGACACCCCAAAATACATTCTGCTGCTTCTCCCGAGTACGGGGATACCACATGTGTGGGACTTTTTGGGAGTCTAGTCGCGCACGGCACCCCAAAAACCAATCACCACCTTCAGGATTTCTAAGGGTGCAAATTTTTGATTTAACTCCTCACTACCTATCACAGTTTCGAAGGCCATAAAATGCCAAAATAGCACAAAACCCCCCCAAATGACCCCATTTTGGAAAGTAGACACCCCAAGCTATTTACTGAGAGGCATGTTGAGTCCATGGAATATTTTATATTTTGCCAAAAGTTGCGGGAATATTACAAACTTTTTTTTTTTTTGCACAAAGTTGTCACTAAATGATATATTGCTCACACATGCTATGTGCAGAAGTCAAATTACACCCCAAAATAAATTCTGCTGCTTCTCCCGAGTACGGGGATACCACATGTGGGGGACTTTTTGGGAGCCTAGCCACGTACGGGACCCCGAAAACCAAGCACTGCCTTCCGGATTTGAATATAAAATGCTATAAAAAACAAACTAACCAGAGTCACCCGTAACACTTATACGGTGATCAGTGGTGAAAGGGTTAACTAGGGGCAATCAGGGGGTTCAAATTTTTATTAGGTAGTATATGGGGGTCCCTGGCGCTATATAAAAACCTGACGGGGAACCTAAATAACTAACTGGCTAACCAGCGTCACCAGTGACACTTATACTGTGATCGCTGGTGAAAGGGGGTGAAAGGGTTAACTAGCAGCAATCAGGGGGTTAAAACCATTATTGGGTAGTATATCGGGGTACCTAGCGCTATAAAAACCTGGCGGTGAACCTAAAAAAATAACTAGCTACCTAGCGACACTAGCGACACTGATGCAGCGTTCAGAAAAATTATCGCTTAGTGACACTGGCAAAAGGGGGTGAAAGGGTTAACTAGCGGAAATCAGGGGGTTAAAACCATTATTGGGTAGTATATCGGGGTACCTAGCGCTATAAAAACCTGGCGGTGAACCTAAAAAAATAACTAGCTACCTAGCGACTGTAGCGACACTAATTCAGCGATCAGAAAAACGATCGCTTAGTGACACTGGCAAAAGGGGGTGAAAGGGTTAACTAGTGGCAATCAGGGGGTTAAAACCATTATTGGGTAGTATATCGGGGTACCTAGCGATATAAAAACCTGGCGGTGAACCTAAAAAAATAACTAGCTACCTAGCGACACATGCAGCGATCAGAAAAATGATCGCTTAGTGACACTGGCAAAAGGGGGTGAAAGGGTTAACTAGCGGCAATCAGGGGGTTAAAAACATTATTGGGTAGTATATCGGGGTACCTAGCGCTATAAAAACCTGGCGGTGAACCTAAAAAAATAACTAGCTACCTAGCGACTGTAGCGACACTAATGCAGCGATCAGAAAAACGATCGCTTAGTGACACTGGCAAAAGGGGGTGAAAGGGTTAACTAGCGGCAATCAGGGGGTTAAAAACATTATTGGGTAGTATATCGGGGTACCTAGCGCTATAAAAACCTGGCGGTGAACCTAAAAAAATAACTAGCTACCTAGCGACACTAGCGACACATGCAGCGATCAGAAAAATGATCGCTTAGTGACACTGGCAAAAGGGGGTGAAAGGGTTAACTCTAGGGGCAATCAGGGGGTTAAATCTTTATTGGGGGGTGATAGGGGGCTACCCTGGACCTAACACTAACTGTCCTGACAGTTTTTACTGTCACAACTGACACTGAATGCATTGATCAGTAAAGAAATGATCAATGCAATCAGTGACACTGTGACTGGGGGGAGGGGGGGCGGGGGGGGGATCGGGGGGGGTTTGTGTGCCTGTGTGTACCTACATGTCAGTGTAGTGTTGGTGCACACTTACTTTTACTGTTCTCCTCGTAGTCCGGTCAAAAAGACCGCCCCGAGGAGAATGACATCACTTCCTCCTTCCTGTGTAAACAATACACAGGGGAGGAAGCTTCTCATTGGCCAGGAGCGATCCAGAGGGGGTGGCCGAAAACCAACGGCCATCCCCTCATCACGGAGCGCTCCTGGACCGAATCGGACCGCCGTAACCAGCGGGAGGGGGTCCGATCGGACCCCCCACCCGCTGGAAGGCAATCACGTAGATGTACGTGATTATGCCTGCCTGTGCCATTGTGCTGACGTACAATGGCAATACGGCGGTCCTCAAGTGGTTAAAAAAGCGTGTCAGGATTCCGAAAGAAAGCCCTTCTTTTCTAGGTCTCTAAAGACTAGGTTCCCATTTTCAGAGGATCCCACGTTCATTTGGAACAAAAGTCCTAAGTTAGACGCCGCCTTCTCTCAGGTCTCCAGGCACATGGATTTGGCTTTTGAGGACATGGGGGCCTTGGAGGATGTCATGGACAAAAGTATAGACTCCTTTCTTAAAAAGACTTATGATGCTACAGTGGGTAACTTAAAGCCAGAAATGGCTGTTACTGTGGTGGCCCGCAACTTAGAACATTGGCTCTCCCAGATTCAAGAGCATATTGAAGCGGGTACAGCCAAGGATACTATTCTATCCTCCTTTCCCACGATTCTACGAGGAATTGCATACATAGCGGATGCCTTGGCAGAGTCAGTCCAGATGTCGGCCAGATCAGCGGCCCTGGCCAACTATTCCAGAAGAGCCCTCTGGCTCAAGACTTGGCCTGGCGACAGTGCCTCTAAGGTCAAATTGTGCGGTATTCCGTTGACACAAGACCTGCTTTTTGGCCCAGGTTTAGATACAGTCCTAGACCGTACGGAAGTCAGAAAAAAGTCCTTTCCACGTAAATGAAAGGCACCAATTCAAACAAAGAAGGGGTTTCGCATTCAAAAGCGTAGGGAAAACCCAAAATTAGAGGGGGGAAAAAAGACTTGGGGCCAAAGAGGCAAGGGCAGAGGAGGGGCGATTTTTTTTTACCCTCCTGAGCAGCCCTGCAAAAGCCAATGACCCTCCAGGCATGGTGGGAGGAAGACTGGGGGCCTTCCTCTCCCAGTGGGAGACAATCTTCCCCAACAGGTTCATCATGGGGTCCTAAGGAGGTACCTCCTGGAGTTCACAACACCTCCCCCACAAAACGTTCTTGTCACACATCTTCCCAGATGCAAGACAAAGGCCGAGGCTCTGATAGAAGCACTAAGGGATCTAGAGGATCAAAATGTAATTTGTAGAGTACCAAAGGCAGAGGAAGGAGTAGGGTTTTATTCACACATATTTGTGGTGAATAAAACCCTCTGGGAAATTTTAGACTAATTCTGAATCTGAAACCACTGAACAGGTCAATCATCTACAAAAGATTCCGCATGGAATCAATTTATACGGTCAGAGCCCTGTTACCCCACAACTGCTTCATGGTCTCACTGGACCTCAGGGATGCGTATCTACAAGTTCCCATTGCCAAAAGCTCTCAGAAGTTTATGATATTTTAAAGTGTAGCTCAATCTCCTACAACTGACTGCAAGCTCTATTTAAAACGAGCAAGATAGTTAGCTATATAGGTGGATATAGCAGTGTATACTGCGTTCAGAGCACGCAGACAGCACGCATAATCTCCTAACACTGACTGAAAGCTCTATTATAAAAGATAGATATATCGCTAGCTATATAGGTTAATATAGCAGTGTATACTGCGGTCAGGGCACGCAGACAACCACTACAGAAGAGCAAGAACGAAAAATCGGCCGATAACGATCAGTGTATACTGTGTTGAAGGTACACAGAACACCCACTAACTGCTACAGACGCCAACACACTACACAAGGCCACCGCTTGCGGCCTTATATAGTGTGGGGTGTGTACTACACAGCCTGAGCTACGATTGGCCACAGGCATCCTGCCTGTGGCCAATCATGGCTCTCCTCGCTGCCGGAGCTGTGATTGGCCAAGCATGTGGGGTCACAGTGCATGCTTGGCCAATCATGAGCCAGCAATGCACTGCGCCATCGCAGTGCATTGTGGGGCGTGAGCGCCACGCGAATTTGGCGCGAACGGCCCATAACGTTCGGAATTTGCCGAACGGGCGAACAGCCGATGTTAGAGTCGAACGCGAAGCTCATCCCTACTGACCTGTCTTCATCGGGTCTTAAATCAAGGGGTGCGTAGTAATTATACGTCAGAATCGGGCTCCTATCGTTTTGTCGGTAAGATCCTTGTGGGGAATAATATTGATAACCTCCATCCCTCCTCTTGTGTTGTCTATCTCCCCTTTGCGTATTTCCTTCATATGGATGTCCTCTATTGTCATTCATTGGGCCTCTATTTTCCCTTTGTTGGTGGTGTTGTGTTCTATTATCCCTTTGATCCTGATAGGGTCTTGGTCCATTATTATGATTGTTATTTCTTCTATTATTTTTCCAGTATGGTTTCCTTCCTCCGTTTTGTGGTGTGCTATCTTGATATTGGGGTCTTCTGTCATTTCGGTGGGGGGATTGGTCACCTGTCATTTCTATATGGAGTGTATTGGTGGCGATTTTCTTGTCTTTCTACATATTGTCAAAATACCGATTATTTTTTGCTTTTCCTTTGTTGTACCTCACTTTTTTTTCACAATTATTTTTTTTTAAAGAAATTTTATTGAGACAAAAGCAATAATGTAACAACAAATCTCCCACGCAGGGAGTAGAAAACGTAAGTAACAATCCATTGGATTAGCGGATCTGACATACAGTTTTCAGGATACCGAACTAAACTTGGGGGGTAAATCTTGATATGGCACCTACCCCATAACCTCTCTGAATGCCCAAAGAGGCAAGAGTACATAAAGAAGAGCAATAGACTAATACCACGGACGCTCCGAGACCACAACACCCCATCTGGGATCACACTGTGTTGGGGAGACGGAGCTGCCCTATGAAAAAGGGTGAGGCATTAAGTGCACTTTCAAAGAGCTAGACAATAACCAACCCTCTTTTAGCCGGGTAATGACCATTCGTGGTGTGCCCACCTTACGTGGGACAAAGACCCTCCTGCCTCTCCAGGGCAATCAAAGTGCAGGAGCCCCAGGTTGGCAGGAGCAAGAGCATAGGGTGTATTGTTGTCCATGTCAGGTTCAGGACACCTGCCCGCAGGGTCAGAGAACGATGGTAATGTCAGATAGGGAAGAAGAGAGTAGAGTGAGGGGGGCGTGAGGAAAGAGGGAGAAGGGGGGAAAGAAGACCGTAGAGAAAGAGAAGGGGGGGCGACCTCGGGAGGAGTTAGGGCAGAACCGGGGCGAGACCCCCCCCGGAGAGGGATGCTGAGGGGGGGTGACCTGAGATTAGAGGAAGACCCCAATATGTCTGGCCCAGGTTTCCCAGATTCGTTTAAATCTTTCTAGTTTGTCTAGAATTAAACTGGAGGTTTTTTCCTGGAACATAATCCAGGTAATCTTTTGCTTGGTGGATTGGATGGAGACCTTTGGTGATTTCCAGGCACAGGCAATGGACAATTTGGCCCCTGTCAGTATGAAATGGATCAAAATCCGAGTGTGTTTCGGCAAATGGGGTATGTTAAGGTTAAGAAGGGCTATCTTAGGGTCTTGGGGGATCCCTTCCCCTGTGACTTTGCGGATGAGGTTGAAAATTTTATTCCAATAACCTCTGATTTTGGGGCATTCCCAGAAGGTGTGGATAAGGGATCCCACATGACCACATCCTCTGAAACAGAGGGGTGAGGACTGAGGGAAGATTGAGGCAAGACGTTTTGGAACCAGGTACCATCTGGAAATCACCTTGAGGTTTGCCTCCATTAAAGAGATGTTGATAATTCCCTAAAACCCCCTAGCGAAGCAACTATGCCAGGTATCCAGATCCCATTCAAAATCAAGGTAACGCTCCCATTTCAGCATGTACCCGCTTTTTCCCGTGGTTCGGCTAATGCTGCATAGATCAGGGAGATTCCCCCTCTCATGACCATGGCTGATGTGCACCATTGTTCATAAGGGGTTACGGTCAGGGGGGTGGAAGTGTGGGAGGAGAGTTAACTCAGAAAGTGAGAGATCTGGTGGAAGCGGAATTTCTCGGAGACGTACACTGGCCTAAGGTGAGGGGGCCGTTGGAGTTGAAGAAGTTCCTTATTCTAAAGAGACCTTTGTTGAGCCACCATTGGAACGCTCTGATATTGAGCCCCAGGGGGAACTGGGGATTGTTAAAGAGGTGAGCTAAGGGGCGCCAGTGAGAAGTCAAGGAATTCAATGTATAGACAGTCACAGAGGGCCACCGAGTGTGACAGGGTGGGGGACATGATCGGGGGTCTAGATTTGGGAGGTCGCCAAATAAGGAAGTCTATGGTAAAGTTGGGGATGGCTTGTCTTTCCATTTCCACCCAGTCTGGTTTCCTACCTTTAGAATATATACAGGAGATTTGGCTCAGCTGGGCAGCTTGGTAATACCACCAAAGGTTGGGTAACCCAAGTCCTCCCTTCTGTCTGGGTATAAAAAGGACCGTTTTGGGAAGTCTATGAGATGTTCTGCCCCACACAAAGCGGACTATCGAGGAGTGTAGACTGTTGATATGAGATTTGGGGACCGGAATGGGGAGGGATCGGAATGGATATAATATTTGCGGTAGCAAAGTCATTTTAATAGCATTAAAGCGGGGTTCCACCCTAAAGTGGAACCTCCGCTGATCGGAACCCTCCCCCCCCTCCGGTGTCACAATTGGCACCTTTCGGGGGGGGGGGGGGGGTGGAGATACCTGTCAAAGGCAGGTATTTACACCCACTTCCGGGCATAGACTCCCGTGGGAGTCTACGCCATTTCCTGTCCTGCCGCGCTGTGTGCTGGGACACACACGGGTCTCAGAGACAGCACGGAGAATTCCTATTGCGCTGCGCTACTCGCGCATGCGCAGTAGGGAACCGGGAGGTGAAGCCAATTCGCTTCACTTCCTGATTCCCTCACCTAGAATGGTGGCGGCAGCAGCCGAGGGCCGAGCGATCGATCGGCCTCGGCTGCCGGCATCGCTGGAACCCGGGACAGGTGAGTGTCCATTTATTAAAAGTCAGCAGCTGTAGTATTTATAGCTGCTGGCTTTTAATATTTTTTTTTTTTGGTGGAATCCCTCTTTAACTTTACCTAGCCAGGAGAGCTTGTGGAGGGACCATTGATCTAGGTCCGCCCTTAATTTATTAAACATAGGGGGAAGTTGCGTTTGTATAATTGGCCTATATTTGAGGTGAGGTGAACTCCCAAGTATGGAATGGACGTAGAGTTCCACAAGAATGGGAACTGGGTCCGAAGTCTGTCAACCATGCTGGGATTAGTAGTGATGTTGAGCGCCACCGACTTGGACATATTGACTTGCAGTCCTGAGACATGCCCGAACTTGTGGAGCGTCTGTAGAATATTAGGGGCAGAGATGAGTGGCGAGGTGATGAAGAGAAGGACATTGTCCGCGAATAATGCGCATTTATGTATGGAGGGGCCACACTTCACGCCATGGATATCTGGGTGGGTTCTAAAGGAGATCGCCAGGGTTTCTATAGCTATAGCGAATAAGAGGGGGGATCCCTGCCTGGTTCCCTTGGTGATGGGAAAAGGGTCTGAGAGGTGACCTTGGAGTCTAATCTGGGCTCTGGGCTGGGAGTATAGGGCAGATAGACTGTTGAGGAATTTATGACCAAAACCCCACCGCTCCAGAGTGTGAAATAGGTAGGGCCAGGTGACGGCATCAAAGGCCTTTTGGAGGTCAATGGATAACAGATAACCTTCCTGGGGAGGACCGCCATCCCAACCATACTGGAGAAGGGAGATGATGTCAATAGCTATCCTTATCTGGTCTGGCCCCTGCCGTCCCGGAATGAAGCCGGCCTGGTCCTTATGGACATAGGAGCCTATGAAGGATCCCAGTCTATTTGATAAAATCTTTATTATTTTTAGGTCATTTTTAATTAGGGATATAGGTCTGTAATTGCTCACCTGGCTCGGATCTTTATCAGGCTTAGGGATCACTGATATGAAAGCCAGGTTGGCTGTCGAGTCCAGGGGTGAGTTTTTGTTAAGGGAGTTTAAAAACCGGGCCAGATAAGGAGCCAGGACATCTATGAAAGTTTTGTAGTATTTGGTCGAGAATCCGTCAGGGCCAGGGCCCGAGACAATTTTGAGCTCTTTAATGACTCCTCTGACTTCTTCCTCTGATATAGAGGATTCCATGATGTCTCTGTGGGAGTCTGAAATTTTAGGGAGGGGGATCTCGTCTAGGAAGGTTTTGATCTGTTGCGAGCTGGCGGGGTTGGGGTCAGAGTAAAGTTTTGAGTAGAACGCATTGAAGGCCTCTAGGATTTGTTTAGGATTTTGGGTCAAGGTACCGGATAGCTATTTGACTTTGGGGAGTGCATGAACTCTGTGCCGAGGGGAGAGCCTAGCTGCTAGCTGGGGGCCAAATTTGTCGGAGTGAAGATAGAATCTGCCACTGACCCATTTTAGATGGCTTTCAGCACTTGAAGTCAGGGCTGTGTTGAGGGCCATCCTGGTAGTGTCCATTTTGGCTAGGGAAGTGGATGAGGGGTTTTTCTTGTGTGCTGCGCTCAGGGCTTGGAAGTCATGTTCTAGGTTGGCTAAGTCTAGGTTTTTTTCCCTCTTGAAACGGGAAGTTAATTGGATAATTTTACCCCTCATGACTGCTTTGTGGGCCCCCCCACAGCATGCCCGGGGAGACGTCAGGAGTGTCATTGGTGTGAAAGAAATCTATTAGCTCTTTCTCGAGTATTGTACAATGTACTTGGTTAGCGAGGAGGGTCTCCTTAAGGCACCACTGGGGGGGGCCCACAGAAGTCATAAATCATAAATGGGTATGGATAAACGGGGTATGTTTGGAGAAAAGGATGGCGACCCCCCCCTTTTCTTGTCATCAGCGTTGGCTAGGAAAAAGGTGGGGTAATTTTGGTGTAAAAAAGTGGGGTTGAAACTTTTAGGGAAATGGGTTTCTTGCAGCATGACGATGTTGAGGCCCCTAGTGTGGTAGCTGTGTTAGGCTTTACGTCTTTTAGTCTGAGAGTTCAGTCCTTGTGTATTGTGGGACGCTATCGTGGGCGTCGCCTTACCAGGTGGTTTATCAGCCATGGTCATCAGTGTTGAATCAAGAAAAAGAAAAACATTCTTACCCTGGTTAGATGGACCTGTTCGCCCTTCTGGTGTAGAGACCGGGACGGGCCCCGGCCGGTTGTGCGAGGACTCCCCGAGGACGCCTGGAGGGAGAGGAAAATAAGGATAGAGAGGGTGAAAAGGAGCAGAGAGGGAGAAAAGGGAAAGGGAAGAGGGAGGGAGGAAAGGACCAGAGAGTTTAAAACCCCGGGTCCTTCAATGACGGGTCTGGCCAGCCAGAGCCTGCTCCGCGACCCCAAAAACAGCAGGACTCGGAATAAGGGCAGTCCTAAACTGGACTGCATTCCTGGTGTCTCCAAGGGAGAGAACCTCCACGAGGGGACAGCAGGAAAAGTGGCACGCAGCAAACAGCCCCGCTCCGGCACCAGCGCCTTCATTAAGTTACATAAAAGTGGAACTGCCAGAAGGAGAAATAGTAAACACCTAAAAATGATTAACCGAAGTACATTCGAAACATAGATTTCACGAACTTAGAAAGTAACATAGATACAGTCAATGTCCTTGCGACAACATTGGTGGGGGAAATGGGACATGGGGAGGAGGGGGAGGCAGGGCAGGGGGGTTGGGAAAGAACCATGGGGATAAGCCGAGCCTCTCAGCAAAGCTATTAGGACAGGGAACGAGGCCCTGTATTTGCTTGGTGATCCCAGGTAACGTGGGATAAAGTATCAGCTAAAAAAAAAAAAATTAAAATATGTATGTTTAGTCAATGTAACTAGATATGACGCTCAGGTGAAAATTGTTGTTATTGGACATACTGTTTACCTTACTAAGTAATCTGCTTTGTATTTTGTTACGATGTAACCCTTGTTTTCTATTGTACCTGCTCATTGGCTTAATAAACTTTATTAAATTGTAAAAAAAAAAAAAAAAAAAAAAAAAAAAAAATATATGTATGTTTATCCCCCCAAAACATAGGTAAAAAAATAGGGGGGCCTCCTAGGATTCAACTGGAGTCTAGGGGATGAAGTCAAAGGCCCAAGGGCCAAGAACACCAAGGATTCACTTTGGTGGTACAGAGTCACGGTGCCTCTTCGACTGCTGCTTAACCCACAGGGGGGCCAGAGGACTGTTCGGAGGGGGTCTTTTGGAGGTGTTTGCACGGCTCTCTGACTGGTTGGGAGGTAGATCCTGTGAGATAAGCCCAAGTTGCAGGAGAAGACGTTCCCCATTCTGAAAGTTGACGAAGCTGTACGATTTGTCTTTAAACTGGAACTGCAGGCAAAAAGGAAAGGCCCATCTGTATTTGATCATGTTTTGATTGCGAATCTCCAGGAGGGGTCTGAGGGATCTTCTCTTTTGAATTGTGGCGGGAGAAATATCTGCAAAGATTTGGATTTTGTTGCCCTGTATGGTGAGATTATCGCGATTACGAGACCGCTTCATAATTTCCTCCTTTATCCCAAAGAAATGGGGCTTGACCACTGTCCCGGGGGAGCCTGTCCTGGCGGGGGGCTTGCAAAGCCCTGTGGGCCCTGTGGGCCCTGTCCAGTTCAAGCTTGTGGTCCGGTACGTCTGGAATGATATCCTTAATGAAGGACTTAACTGTGCTGTGAATGTCTGTGGTGGATTCAGGCACTCCTCTGATGCAGAAGTAATAGCGTCTGCTTCTATTTTCCAAATCCTCTATTTTAGAGAGAGCAGATTCTAGTTGCTCCTGCAGGGATTGTATACATTTAGTATTCTGATTAGTGCGTGCAGCCGAGTCATCCACAGCCTGTTCTACTATGTCCATTCTAGCCCCCAGACTCTGCAGATCTGCCTTGATAGAAGATGTTATCTGCATAGCATTTTGTGTCAGTCCTGATGCTAATATCTCTGAGAATCTGTTCAATAGCTGGGCCAGGTCAGGTGGATGGAGAGGCTGGGGGGAAGCCTGCAAGGCATCTGCTAGGCTGTTAGGAGTATTGATCAGAGGAGAGTGAGAGTAGCCCGCTAGTGATCTATTCAGCAGGGATATAGTGGAGGCTGGGGAAGCCAGGGGATCCTGGTGTGTACTCACATCAGCGGTGGTATGCTGGAGGGGAGGGTCTGCAATGCTGTCTTGAATGTCCATGTCGCCGCATGGGAGAGACGCGGTCGCCATCTTGGAAGGCTCAGGGGTGGTTAGGCCGTAGTGTAGCTGACGGCTGACGACCGTTTTCGTCTGGCCTCTTGTCATATGGGCGAAAGTCCAGTGCTGTCCGGTGAACGGTGGTTGTAGCGGTGAGGGTTCCCGCTGGCTGGGGAAGCTGATATTAGCGCTGAAAGGCCGGAGCGGTGCGGAGCTCCCGTTCAGTGTGTCGAATCGGAAGTCCCACGCATGCGCACTCCTCTCCTTATCTTTTTTAATAAGGTCCTTGTTTAGTTGGGCAGTTAAAGCTGTAAATTCTGCTGTATCCTTATAGGTTTCCAATTCCTCTTTTACTCCTGCTATAATTTCATCTATCATCTTTTGTCTTTTCTTTTTCCTTTCTAAAAGGAACATTAGGAGTTCCATGCCTTTCCCGTTGAAAAACTTGAAGCAGTCGTCAATTGACTCCTGGTCTGTTAGGCCATCATTTGCCGTCTTGGGACAATACTGTCTTTGAGATAGTCTCTGGTGGGATATAACAACCTTTATATGATCAGTAATCCTTGCATACAGAGGATACCTATTTCGACCAATGATATTACACACAGCACTTTAAGGAACAAATCCACTTTTAACCCGGTAGTGAAAGATAATAAACATATTGAAGATCTAAAAATTAAGAAACGAGAAGAACCCAAACATATTAGAAGTGGGATTCGGAAGCTTACAAAACGTAAAGACTTAGTTATACGTCCAGCGGACAAAGGAGGAGGCATAGTGGTCCTCTCAAAAGAAAAATACAATGCAAGCATGAACCAGCTTCTACAAGATGAAGAAACCTATGTCCGCCTGTTAGGAAACCCCATGTTTAAGTGCAGGAAAGCACTGGAGCAAGTAGTCCATCTGGGTCTGAATAAAGATACTCAGCAAAAAAGAAGCTAAATACTTAGTTCCACAATCATGCAGAACACCTATTTATTGTCTGCCTAAAATTCATGAGAGCAAAGATAATCCTCCACTGTTATGGCAATTTTTATATCTCACTTAAATGACTAACGATACAAGAAAATAAGTGATTAAACCTTTGTCTACATAAGAATAAAAATGAACGATAACAGTGCGAAAAGATAAACAATTACCTTTATTTATACAGAAAAGAAACTTTTGAATAATTAGAACTTATCATATAACTCAAGTGATGTTACAAGTACAGTGTTGCTTAGGCTGCCAAGATGATTTAGGTCATATGGTTACAACAGACATACACTTTCTATATATTTATCAATATTTCAAGATAAGTCCTAAGAAAGAAATAAATAGAAGAGACATAATAAAAAAGGAGGGAGAGAGAGAGAGAGAGAGAGAGAGAGAGAGAGTTAGAGAGAGATAGAGAGGGGGGAGAGAGAGGGGGGGGAGAGAGAGAGGGGGAGAGAGAGAGAGAGATACGTTACACAGACTTCCGGTCTCCTTCCATGGTCTAGAAATCAAGAGAGAGATCAGCTAATTCTTTCCCTATTTTATATGCATTCTCGGCCAATCAGAAGATGGAACGCACCCATTGGCTCTGAGATTGCATCAACCTCTGACTGGCCGATTCTCAAGTCTACATGCTGATTGGTTCAGGATGGCTCACACTCTGATTGGTTAATTCTCAAGTCTACCAGAACCATGCCTAGGTCAGGCCTGAACGACCGGAGCCAGATTGTCTAACAATTTGCTTTTATCATTAAACCCCAAACAGTTCCGACATTAGCATGTTAATGTCCCCTGGTGAGATGCCTTACTGTCTGCACAGATGATTGGGAAAACAAAAGGGAACACCTGGGGACATTTAATGGTTCCCATCAGATAGAAGACACTAAAACTTCTGTATTAAAAACTCTGTTCACATACACACATAGACCTGAAAATATTAAGTCCTACATTCAGAATGGTTTCCTTTAAACACCTTGCTATAAATATGATATTTCAAAATCGCCACCACAGTTCCCCCTGAAGTTCATTCTTGAACTGACACCCTGGTTCAGTGATTTTGTACCCACCCACAACAGCCCAGAAGCCCCAATCCTTCCCCCCCACCACCACGGCCTCCTCTGTCTTTCTTGAACACGCCGGAACTCCTCCATGTAGGCTTGAGACAGCCAAAAAAAATCCTGGTGCCCGTGAGACTTCACATCCAAACCATGAGTGTCTGTACTGCAATGTTTCATCGCCCCTCTGCCTTGGAAGAGCGGAACTCCAACATTGAGAGCGGGATCCTGACATATCTGGTCCTGTAACGGTTGCTCCAATTGGATCGGACCACGAGACAGCACTTTTCAGCATGGTGAAGGGCAGTTCAGGAGAGTCCTATTTGTTGCACATTTGTCTCAAGAGATGACTTGTCTCAAGGATGTCTTCTGGTGGTGGTTGGGTGAGCCTCCGGACAGTCGTGCATGAATGCAAAAAAACAACAACAAAAAAGGTAGAATGTCAGTGTACAGATAGTGGAGGAATGCCAGACAGGAGCAGCGGGTTGGCCATTGAGACCCAATACTTATAAGGGGTGCAATGTGGACGAGTATAGTGGGCTCCCCACAGGGAATAGAGTCCAAGCAACAGCCAGTATCATTCATGGCCCTTGATGGTAGGGATAGTCAACACTGCCTGTTATTGCCAGGTCCCTGGGTTCACCACACCTGCTCGCAGGGCTTCAGGTTAAAGCAGGAAGTAGAATTACATTAAGTAAGGCAGAAATTGTAAAGCCTTCCAATTTACAGCTCATCTCTGCTATTCCAACAAGAGTTCCAGAAGACTAATACTTTTTACTTTTAAAGATATAGAAGAACATTATCAGCTAATTGACTGGTATCATCACTTAAACTAATTAAAGATAAGAAGATGAAATAAAGAAAGTAGGAACAAGAAAATAAAATAAGCAAAAAGAATAAAAAACACAAACACATACAGGTTTAATGCTACTTCAACCCAGATGTCAAAGAACATTGAATCTGCATTCATAAAAAAAACGAACAATATATAACTGACCTGAAAAATTATTACAAGGTGTCCTGAAAAATGATACATTGCCGCTGTTACCGCAGCAACTTAGCAAAAAATGTAAAAAGAGGAACAAAAGAATAAAAATAGGTGACTCCTCTCCCATATTAGTGATCAACAGGTGAACCGGATCACTGTCACTAAAAAATTTACAAGTCAGGTACAAAAAGAATATTAAAAAAAGGAGAGAATAAAACAATGGTTGCCAAAAAACTTTTAGAATTTAGTCAAACCCGACTGCACTTTGTTGCTCAAATTTTCTTAGAGGCTTTTCCCAAAATAACAAAAAGAGAAAAAATATAGTTCAAGGGTCCTCTTTTAAATGCACAATACTCTACATCAGTGTCTTAATAAGCTACCCACATCAGGACAGCAACAGGGTGGAGTTTACTAAAAGCTGTGGCCCTAATAAACTTTTCCCATTAAGAAACCTTAGTTGGAGATATTTAAATTAACCTCTCTTGATTGTGAGCTCACCCAAATCATCCACTTCACTCCTCCTAAAACATCCGGATTTCCAGCTCTCTTGTTACCCCCTCCCATGCTCGACATCAAGATCGCTCCAGAACCTCTGGAACTCCACCATCCCCGTATGTCCAGCCAGGTCCCTGCCCTGACCACCACTAGGTGATCCCTAAAAAACTTTTATTACGGGAAGCCTACCCCGCCTCCACCTAAAATGTTACCTCAGCCAGCTCCCTATTCCCAGCCGCTATTATTTTAGTACCACCCTCTTCTCCTTAGATCATAAATCCCTTGATCAGGGCCCTTCTATTTACGCCCTGCACAGACTGTTGGCACTAAATTTAAATCTAAATTCTGTTGCCCCAAACCACCCAACTACCCAATTTTTAACTCCTCCCGAATCCCAATGGAAGTTTCAATAGGGGATGTCAGTTTTTTTTTTATAAAACCTTTTCTCTGGGGTAATAGGGGTACGCCCTTGTGTCCCTGCTATATCTATTACCAGAACAGGGGAAGATGTGCAATAGACTCCCTGAGGTAGTGTACCATGCTGAGAACAGTTCAACCCGTATAGCAGCATATAGGGCATCACTGGACATTCAATACCAGCACCAATACCCTTGTCTCCAGCACTCATCAGTACCAGTCATCTGAGGCTGTCCAGACTCAAACCATCAGAACAAGATGGACTCCAGGGTGTAAAACAGTAGAGTCTGATAGGATAGCACCCAGATTGACCACAATATCTGCACAACGTTCCATCCCTGCCATTAGGGATGTGAACAGTGCAAGTTAGATTTTTTATTTTTTTTCCATGATCCTGGAACGGAGTCATCAACCAATCTATTACGACTCATAGGCAACCTGGATACTACCCCCTGCCTGCCTATCCTTGCAAAGTGATGCTGGACAGAGCAAGTTGGTTTTACTAACCCCTTCCCTGATATGTAGCACAAGACCTCCCAATGTGGTCCAGAGTATCTCCAGCTCCGTAGTGTTATAAGGTATCCAGTGCCCCACCTCCAACTCCGAAGGCAGTCTCCCTTAACCCTCTCTTTTATCCTAAGTATGGGAAATGGTCTGAGTACCCGAATTGAAACCACCTGCCAACAGGTACACCTTCTCCCTCTTTTATCAATTTGGTAATCAGACCATGTTATCCTTCACCGATACAAAACAAACTGTCTACACTCTTTAGACCGGACTCCCATGAATGACAGTGGCACAGTGCAACATTGGGGCACTGGTCTTCTTGGCACGCAGGCCATAGACCACTAGTTAAGGTACACTAGGACAGGGAGGACACTGATAGGTATTAACTGATGAGAATACAGCATGCCCACACATATATCCAAAGTGAGGGTCCTTGGAACAGCCAAGAGCACCCCATACAAACTTCCAGCACAACTTTTCTCCAGACTGAACCCAAACTATACAATACGGGGCCAGACCTATACACTTTCAACTTGTATACAATCTGGCATATAGTATGCAAACTACACATCTGCAGGTAAATCGCATGCAAGGAAATTGGAGAATAAAAATTGCAGAATGTATATCCAGCTCGAGGAACTAACTGTTGCTACCCGACACAACTTGCCAACAGGCAAAGAAAAATCCCTTGCAGGACTAAGGCGCTGAGATCATTGAACAGTAGTAGGTACACAAGCCGACCGGTGTTCCTTGAAACACACCAATATTCATTAGGTAATTGATAACAAATAGAAACATCAAAGCAGACAAACAGGAAACTCTAGGAAAAAAAAATAGGATTGCATGGTGACACAGAAGGAAACAGTTGTGAACTGCACTTGGGGACACCCAGATAGCTAGGCACATTAAGATACTGTAGCCTAAGGCAAAGAGCTACACTTGCAAAGAAAGCACTGGCTGTGTGTATCTAATTACAATGACAGCAGGGGGGGTGAAGCAGTCTTTAACACAAGTCTTGTGAGATAACATGTAATTGCCGACCCTTACCAGTTAAATCCATGGAACTACAAGTATCAACATGGCTAATCAGTGGTGCAAAGAAACTCGTTCATACCAGAGCTTCATACATGTTGGATCAGAACATACCACACATGCTTAGGTAGTCCGAAACACAGCTGATTGGGCTAACAAATAGAAGCATCCACTAGATATCGGTGCTGAAACCAGGAAAAAGAAAGAAATTGTCTATGGTGATGGTGATATTCTTTGTTCTGTAAGCCAGGAAACCCAATTATTGAATCTGAGGGATAAAAACACCAATAGAATTTAGTAATAAACATTACATTTTTCTCGCCTGAAAAAAACTGGTTATATACCTGTGATAAGACATTATTAGCATGTGAAACCAATATACATCACATTACATTACAAAAATAGTGCACTTTTTTTAAACTACCCAAAAAATTGTTGAGCTCAACTCATTAATATGTATTACTTAGTACATTTTAATACCACGTGGATTTTTGTTTTATGGTATACCAATAATTCCCCCCCAAAAAATGTATTCACCATGGTGAGAGAGAAAAAAATTAGCAACTTGTAATAAACCTTTTAGGGCTAACATCTTCTCTCGCAGAACTGTCTTTTCTGGAACACAAACACAATTTAGTAAATGCACCTTTTCAATTCATTAGTACACGTCTTGGCTCAGGTCATTTGCATGTCAATACCGTTTGCTTTACATTCTCACTGACCTGGTCAGAAAGAAGGGGGGTCATTTGAATGGGCTGTCAGCAGCTGAGAACAAACTTCACACAACACATCCGTATTGCATACTCCACACCCACACTCACACAATTAGGTCAAAGATGACCTCTAGATATCACACCTATTAACATGTTTTCTATCAGAACCTGTACTTCTTGTTAAACCCATAACATCTGTTTGGTAAGTTTGAAATTCTTTCCGAGATCCATCCCATTTCATTTGCCCCTTCTCCGCCTGTATGGGGGCAATAAAAAACTCTTACCTTCCCGGGATTTATTCTTGCAGAAACACCAGGGATGGAACATTGTTGTTACATACCTTAAGTGTGGAGGATGTCCCCCTGAATTCAGACATACCCAAATCCCTTGCTCTGTTATCTCCTGGGCAGCTGAAGTCCTATGGCTGTGTCATCTTAGTGCGATGAGCACGGTACAGATCTTCCCGTACATTAAGTTTCTTACAATACCTCTTTACAGTCCAACGATCCCAATCTTGCATATATAACCCAAGGCCCATATTTATCTATCCTCTCTTCCTTCGGGGTCACGTGGTAGGGTTTCTCGGGCTCTGCGTACAGAGAACCCGGCGCTTTAAATTCAGAGCGGTTATAGTTGCGCCTTTATCACTATAACCGGCCCCGCATCTCCGATTATTGTACACGGCCTGTGCGGGCTGCTAGCGTACTACTCTGAATGTACCCACGGTTAGACACCCTCTTTGAAGCGATTCGATTACCCATCCTTTATAGACGATGGACCTTGATTCCCCCAACCTTTTTACAGGTTGTCTTTACCCCAGAGGTAGCTACTCTCTGGCCAAGAATTGGGTTGACAGGCCCGCCCCTGTCATCGTTGCTGCTTTTTTTTCACTACTTGTCAGAACAGTTTTTTTTTCCTCGGGCTCTGCGTACAGAGAACCCGGCGCGTTACTTTTTTGGAGCGGTTATGGGTTGTGCCTTTATCGCTATAACCGGCCCCGCATCTCCGATTATTGTACACGGCCTGTGCGGGCTGCTAGCGTACTACTCCGAATGTTGCCTGTTCTGACTATAGTCCTTCAAAAAATCAGCCTGGAGATTATCCAAACTATAATAGTTCAATCTCCCCGTGGACTTTTCTGGGGTATTTTAAAAGAAATGCTTAATAAAAGGTTATTACTTCTATTATCTCAA
The DNA here is from genome assembly GCF_037356315.1 of Lithobates pipiens. Classification (NCBI taxonomy): domain Eukaryota; kingdom Metazoa; phylum Chordata; class Amphibia; order Anura; family Ranidae; genus Lithobates; species Lithobates pipiens. The sequence continues at coordinate 279,987,439 of NW_027507764.1, forward strand.
GAATGTTGAGCACAAACTTGGATAATCAGGAGCCTATGCGCGCTTGTAGTACAGGAGGCCGTTCACTGAGGCACACCTAATTTCAATATGAATTGTAGCATTTACAATGTTTACAGGTCTAATTACAAAGCTTACCATCCACAGTTAGCAGTTTACAAAAAGACATATACATACTAGGGCTAAAACAAAAAAAAATTGACAACCAATCGGCCATGAAATCAATTGACTAATACCTTCACAGATCGATCCATCGGCCAGTCACATAATGGGGTTAAAGAAACAAAATCGAGCCCTCTATTGTACAAAAAAACAACACTTTCACAGTTCTACAGTAAAAATTAACCTCTTATAGTAGTGACTATCTGCTCCTCCTGCACCACAAAGGGCCATCCCTAGCCTTCTCAACACCATTATGTTAACAAATGTCCTAGGCCTGGCTCACATCCATGTCCCCTGTCCCTCTGGTGCTTCCTGCAGAAAAACACCACCGTTCACCTACATGGCTTCCCATGAGACACATTCACATCTATGCTCTCTTCAGCCGCAGTATACCTAGAAAGGGTCAGGGAATCCTCCCTCAACGCAAAAAGGTGCCTTTTTGGTTCAACACACTTTAATGGAGAGGCTGCAGAAAAACATGCAATATGCCCCTGCAGCAACCCGTGTCCTCCAATCTGACCTACAACAAACTGGCTAAAAGAAAATGAAAGTCGCAGCAAAATCGCATGCATGACAATCAAAAACGCACAGCAAAAAGCACTGCAGAAACAGATCAAAAGCAAACTGCATAGGCCTGCACCAAGCTCCATGCTGGCCACACATATCAACTCTCAGGCGAGAAAACATTGACGAAAAAATCCATGTACATTCGCTGAATGTTTGAAATTGAACTTGTTTTTAACATCCTGTTTTTTTTAAATCAACGTAATTTCTGAACGAAAACCACACACACCGCCAAAAAAAATTCATTTGACCAAGAAGTTCCCTATTATCTCCAAATCTTCCCATCACTGTAGTTGAAAACAAACATTGATCCGACCCCATCAACGGTCAAAACAAATTAACCGAACGCTCCCAAAATGACATCCTTCTTGACGGAAGATTTAAACAGTAAACACAGTATACATCCTCTGTCTGCCACTCTGTTCCCTAACCATATAGATGGTTATTTACATTCACCACTGCATAGAAATATTTAAGAACAAACCGCCTCTTTCTTCAGACCCCACATATTAACCAAATCATAGACCTTGCTTTCCCCAAGGCTATCAACCAATTAATCAAAAAATAATCGCCCAACCAATCGATTATGAAAACAATCGTCAGTTGCAGCCCCAATTTATACACACAAGATCATTCCGTGCAATTTAGGCTCTGTTTCCACTAATGCAACTTGCCATGCGACTTTGGACACAGTCGCATTACAAGTTGCAGCCCATTGATTTCAATAGCACCAGTCCCAATTTATGCGACCCAAAGCTGCAATGACTATGAAAAGGTACCTGCACCACTCCTATACGACTCCGACCCAGAGTGTGAATTTGGATCAAAGTCGCATTCAACGCCACACCAAAGTCGCACCGCACAGTCACACTCTAAATCATGCAACTCTGGAGTTGCACAAACGGAAACACAGCTCTATGTTCACCGGTGTGTGTCCCTCTGACAATGGTTGTCCTAATCTCATTCAAAGGGTCAACTGAAATTGCTTTTTGGAAGAGGCACATATCCTTTTCTCAAAGATTCCAAATTTCACCATTATTCGCACGTACAATTTCATTTTATATATCCACATTATTCAAAATCAGTCTCATTAAAGTATTAGTACAGACAAAAGGTTATATAAATATAAACAATGTTCAAAAGAAGCTTGTTAGTTTGATGGTCCTACAGGGAAGACAGACATACAATGACATACCGTTTCTCGAGTTTGTCTTGCCCTTCACATACAAGATCCCAATTCGCTCAAACGTTAAGCTTCCTCACACAGGGGGCACCATCTGTTATGGCAATTTTTATATCTCACTTAAATGACTAACGATACAAGAAAATAAGTGATTAAACCTTTGTCTACATAAGAATAAAAATGAACGATAACAGTGCGAAAAGATAAACAATTACCTTTATTTATACAGAAAAGAAACTTTAGAATAATTAGAACTTATCATATAACTCAAGTGATGTTACAAGTACAGTGTTGCTTAGGCTGCCAAGATGATTTAGGTCATATGGTTACAACAGACATACACTTTCTATATATTTATCAATATTTCAAGATAAGTCCTAAGAAAGAAATAATTAGAAATAGAAGAGACATAATAAAAAAGGAGGGAGAGAGAGAGAGAGAGAGAGAGAGAGAGAGAGAGTTAGAGAGAGATAGAGAGGGGGGAGTGAGAGAGGGGGAGAGAGAGATACGTTACACAGACTTCCGGTCTCCTTCCATGGTCTAGAAATCAAGAGAGAGATCAGCTAATTCTTTCCCTATTTTATATGCATTCTCGGCCAATCAGAAGATGGAACGCACCCATTGGCTCTGAGATTGCATCAACCTCTGACTGGCCGATTCTCAAGTCTACATGCTGATTGGTTCAGGATGGCTCACACTCTGATTGGTTAATTCTCAAGTCTACCAGAACCATGCCTAGGTCAGGCCTGAACGACCGGAGCCAGATTGTCTAACAATTTGCTTTTATCATTAAACCCCAAACAGTTCCGACATTAGCATGTTAATGTCCCCTGGTGAGATGCCTTACTGTCTGCACAGATGATTGGGAAAACAAAAGGGAACACCTGGAGACATTTAATGGTTCCCATCAGATAGAAGACACTAAAACTTCTGTATTAAAAACTCTGTTCACATACAAACACAGACCTGAAAATATTAAGTCCTACATTCAGAATGGTTTCCTTTAAACACCTTGCTATAAATATGATATTTCAAAATCGCCACCACACCACCAAGGCCAATAGTGAACGGAATGGGACAGTACATTGACCATTATCTGCAACCGGTCCTACAAAAAACACAAGCGTACTTACGAGATACAAAACATGTTTTGCAGTTATTAGAAGATATACCTATAGATGGAGAACCTTGGTGGCTGGCAACAGCCGATGTCTCCTCTTTATACACAATTATTTCACATTATCAAGCGTGCGAAGCAGTCAAGTGGGGACTTAGAAAATACACTCGTATACCATGTATTCAAAGAAAATATCTTGTAAAATGCCTTGATTTCTTTCTCAAAAACAGTTATTTTGGGTTCAACCTTACCTACTATCACCAAAAAGACTGGCGTGGCCATGGGAGCCAAATTTGCTCCCAGTGTGGCCGGGCTTTTTATGGCCCAATGGGAAGAGGAACGAATTTTCTCCACAATGGCAGGCGAATTGTTTATCTACAAGAGATATATTGATGATATAATTATCCTATGGAAAGGCGCACAAACAAGACTTAATAGTTTTCTAGAAGAGCTCAATGAAAACGATAGAAACATCAAACTTTCATGGGAAATCAGCGACAGTTATCACGTTCCTAGATTTCACAATTATGCAAGAAAAACGATAGACTCCTCTCCAAAACACACTTCAAAAGTGTAGATCGTAACAGTTATTTGCCCTTAAATAGCTGTCATCATAGAAATTGGCTGTTTAATATACCTAAAGGCCAGATAATGCGACTTGGATGCAATTGCACACAGAGAATCGTTTAACATACAAGCTAACATCATGAAACAAAAGTTCATAAACAAAGGGTACGATGAAGATCAGATTGAGAAAAGAATTATCGAGGTTGAAAAAATGGATCGTAAAGATTTGCTTAAAGATAAACCAAACACTAAAATAATGCAAGATACAGTACCAATTATCCTGGACTACAATGCACAATATAAACAAATCGAGAAGATCATCAAACGGAACTGGAACATATTACATGCAGACGCACGCCTGCACAGATCCTCCCCATTTGTCCAAATTTCGTGTATAGAAGAGCAACAACGATTAGGGATAAAATTGTAAAAAAAATATCCCCGACCCCCCAGGCAGAGGGCTAACATTTTTTACGGGAAAGGGTTTCTATCCCTGTAGAAAATGCTATGCATGTGTTAGAACTAAACAGCCAAACGAAAGAAAGAAAGATTTTAGATCAACAAGTACCAGAGAAACTTACGAAATTAAGGAATTCATCTGCTGCAATACCATTGGAGCAGTATATGTCCTAGAATGCAGTTGTGGACTTCAATATGTGGGCCGCACTAAGAGGCCACTCAGGGTTCGGATTAAGGAACACGTACAAAATATAATGAAGGGTTTCGACAAGCACAGCGTATCTAAACACTTTGATACCCATCACAACAGAGACCCTAGACATTTGAAATTTTGGGGATCGAACCATATGCTAAACACTGGCGGGTGGGCACAAAGTGCGAACCCTAAGTCAGCTTGAATCGAAGTGGATCTTTACGTTAGACACTTTTGTACCACAAGGCCTGAATGTCGAATTCGACCTTAATTGTTTTATCAGTGATTTTTAGAGAAATTATTCCTCTTTCTCTACCAGTCTTCTTAATAAGCTACCTACTTCCCTCTCTTCTATATTCTTGTTGATAACTCCTTTGGGGCTTTTTATTCGTATATACATACATTTCTTGTATTTATGGGCCTTTTTAAACTAGAAGTTTATTTTGTTTCACGCATTGAGTATGCTTTTGCATTATTATTGATATAATATATATAATATATATTTTATCCTTGTAATTATACGTCACTCCCGGTTTTCGATACGGATACATTAAATTTGTCTTATATTTTTATTATTAATCTTTGATGTCCTATGAGCAAGCTTAAACCACCTTATTCTCTCATTATTTAACTTGCTCCGGTTGCTCCGTACACTTCATTTTATTTTTATATTTATTCTCTGTTGTTTACCTACACTAACATGGACGCCGGGACATTTCTGGCGCTATGTGTATCTTCCGTTGTAAGATTTCCACGGATGTGCGACCGGATGTTTACATCTCCTCCACCATTAAGATGGCCGCTGGCTTACTTCCGGCGACCCGCGCCATGTTAATATGGTCATCGCGTCATTTCCGGTGATCGGGACTCCACAAACATGGACCCTAGAGTACTATATAAAAGACATCAATTACTGGCATCAGTTATCCCCTGATGAAGTCACATGACTCGTGACGAACACGCGTCGGGACTGCTGCCGGAAGTGACGTTTCGATCGCGCTCGCTGCTCGTTTATACACCATTTGTTTTACCTCTGTGTTTGTGAGTACCTATTTTTAAAACCTTGTTTTAAACCTTCAAATAAACATTCGAAATTACTACACTGAGGTACTCTTTACTTATGCCATTCCATGTAACACTTCAATAAAATTACTCCATCCTTCCCATCTTGAGTACTCCCGAGCCATCCTTAAAGGGACCCCATGCTGCCGAAAATAGGCAGGACAACATATCCATCAGGATCTGAGGGGCCACCATAGGAAACCTAAAGGGGACCATAAAGATTACAAAGATATATATATATCTATGCTGTAACCTTACAGCAGTAAGGTAAGGGGACATCCATTCACCTACCACGCAGGACCACACGGGACACCCATCACCCATAGCACCTTTCGTTGTTTGATGTTTATAGGCACCAAAGCACCTTTTTGAAGTTGGACACTATTGCATATGCATTTTGCACTTTTTTTTAATACATTTGATGCCGATTTTAAATATTTTTTATTCTATTAATTTTCTTTCATTATTTAAGGATTTATTTTATTTATTGCACACCATCGATTATCTATGCCGCTTATTGTATACTATTTTATTTAACTTATTCACTGCTGATTCTTTAAGACCACTATCTGCATCATTAGAAATTTTCCAGCATGCCGGCTTACATTAATAATTTTTTATTTTTTTGGGGGGAATTTTCTTATTTATTCACTCACCAGTTCACACTGGGTATTTATGCATTGATATTCGCTTCAGATGTTCTACAATTTATCCTGTTTCATTTTGCCTTAAGATCTATTTTGTATATTTTTAGTTAGTATTTATTTACTGTATTTATTTTAGCGCACCACTATTCTTTTATATATTTTGCTTGTGTGGGTTCGGACATTTCCCTTCAGTGTGTGCACCTAAATAGTTAGGAATCCCTCCCTTTTCTGTTTGCTCAGGAATACTCTTCTCTATAATTTCACATGTGTTGTTTTACCACCGTTTTCATATGTGGGCGCTACTCGTATATGCGTTCGCTTCTGCGTGCAAGCTCGTCGGGACAGGGCATCTAAAAAAAATAAAAAATTCTTATTTATTTTGCTTGATTGATTACATCCTTTGTAATAGAAAAAAGCATGACAAGTCCTCTTAAATATGAGATCTGGGGTCAAAAAGTCCTCAGATCTCATATTTGGACTTAAATGCAAAAAAAAAAAAAAATTGTCATTTGAAAAAATATCATCGAAAAAATGTGCCTTTAAAAGGTATGGGAGGAAGTGACATTTTTGCCGCGTACACACGGGCGGACTGTATGGCGTACTTAGTCCGTCGAAACACATTTCAGCGGACAGTCCGCTCGTGTGTGGGCTTCAGCTGACTTTTTCAGCGTGCAGTCTGGCGTACTAAGTATTTCGGATTTTTCGAAATTCTGTCCGTCGTACTTTGGTTTCAGCGGACAATCCGCTCGTCAGTAGGCTAGTTCGACGGACTAAGAATGGCGCATGCCCAGAAAGGATTTACACGGCGGAAGGGTGCTTTGCTGTGTATTGGACTTCCTATTTCTAGTCCCATCGTACGTGCTGTACACGTCATCGCGCAAGCTTTTGACGGACTGTTTGTGCATCCGTGTGTGGTCAAGTCCGTTCAGTCGAAAGTATGACGGACTGTCCGTCGGATTGTATGACGGACTAAGTACGCCATACAGTCCGCTCGTGTGTACACGGCATTTGACGTTGCATCCCACCCTGCTATGGTTTGGAGAGGGGTGGGGCCATCTTGCCTTCACTGGTATTCATACCAAACAGTAGATGAGACCTGATCGCCTCCGCCGGTGCCGACGGCTCCGGTAAGCGGCGGAGGGCGTGGGAGAGCGGGGGGTGGGTGTCACCTATCCCACCGCCAATAACGGTGATCTCACGGTGAATCCGCTGCAGAGAGCACCATTATCGCAAACACAACCGGCGACTGAAGAGATGGATACCTCGGTTGTGGCAGCAGCTGCTGCCGTTACCGAGATATCCCTCTTCAAAAAAGGGATGTACATCGCCGTGCGCAGGTCGTGAAGTGGTTAAATACAGGTATGCATGTTAAATGTTGGGTGGTGGGTTAAAAGAGTAAGTGAAGGATGTATAAATGTGTATTTGTTCCTTATCTTTTTATAAGAATAAAAAATTACTTGATCAATAAAAAATAAAAATAAAACTACTGGTCACTATACTCAACTGACCTGAAATATTACTAGATTCAAACAAATGTAAAGATGAATGGTCACTACTAAACTCACACTGACTTAACTATCAATAGATTCACACTAAACTGATATTCTACACTGACAATAGAATTTAGAAAAGCGCACTATAGCACTCTACCTATCTTGTAGCACTGAACAGAACTCTGTTCTATCTCTCTGCAAAATATTAAAATACAAATGGCCACTATTGAAAAAATAATAAACTGCGCTCAGGAGAAAATTACATGAGAGAAATATATAAATTAGTTCTAACTAAAAGATAGAAAATAAATAATAAACATAAACTATAGGCAGCAGCTCTGAGTGGGATACAAGCACTAAAATAAATGAAAGAAAATGTGGAGAGCTGCGCCAGTAGCAATATGTACTTAAACTAATGCCGGCCATACACGGTTCGAATTTCGAAAGAATTTTCTTTCGAAAATCGTATCTAAGAATTTTCGTATGAATTTCGCACCATTAGTGGGCTGCAGCAACAGCCGATTTTCGTGCGGAAATAAAATTTGAGGAATCGGACATGTTGGAAATTTTTAGAAAAACAAACGATTTTCTAATCAATGATGGGAGAATCGTGCGAGAAACGTAATAAGAAAAGAAAATGTACGGAGATAAAAGAAAATGTACGGAGATAAAAGAATATTTACGGAGAGAAAAGAAGATTCCCAGCCAAGAAAATTCTTTTCTGTAGCAACATGAGGTGAAATTGAAGGCTTGGTCGGCCGAATTTCGAAAATCAATGGTGGCATCATCAGATCACAGAAAAAACGAATTTTCTGATTTTGAAAAGAAAATTCGTTCGAAATTCGACCGTGTATGGTCTGCATAACTGCATAGATAAAAGGTGAATGAAGGGTTAAATGGCATTCTTACAAGTTAAATGTCTGCTTGCCAAAAGCGATCACTTATCGTGCATATAACAATCACAAAGAAATATTTGAGTAGGAAACATATAATCAATGTGAAATAAAAACTATTTTTGGAAATAAAAAAAAAAAAATTAAAGTCCAATAAAATGTTCCGATGTAGCAGCAAGTCACCACTGTGAGTCCACACACAACTGTAGATCTGTGCCCGTCACCAGATAAGTGATGCGCTTACCAGATATAAAAACAGTAACAGCCTTATTGGTATTAATCCGAAGCAGAGCGGTAGAACATCAAATCAAGGTTCTTGCATCCAGATAACCCTTAACGTAGGTATATGGCAATACCCCAGCCTTTAGAGCCTCAATGGTCACGTGTATCACCGGTAACAACATCAAAGAGAAAGAGATGCCTCCATAGCGTAAAACCATTCGGATAGTTTATTAGAATAAAAGTATCACACTTACATAAAATAACTTTGTGTCAGCATCGAAACAGAGCTAAACAACGCCGGCCGGCATTCAAACAAGCGTCCCGTCCTCCCCTCGTAGAGCGTGGTGGCATCACTGCGTACCTTCCCAGACGCGTTTCGTCATAGATGACGTTATCAATGGGGATGTTGAAAGACTATTTAGTTTGCTGAATGCCTCATTGGAAATAACTTTCCAATCCATTCAGCAATCCTCCTCTCATCCACTGATAACGTCTGCTCTTTGCAGTCAAATGTTTCAGCAGACAGGCACTTCCTCATTCCGTTGTCTGAGTTTGTCCTCAGTCCTGCTTCATCCCTCCCCTGTTCGTGACCTCACATGTTCTTTATCCTCATTCATGAGACAGTAGAAGCAGCTCCCCTAATCATTGTAAGCCTTGATTTGACTTGTGGGAGTGAATAAGAGCTGAGAATGTGACAAGCCCACCGGCAGCTCTCAGAAGGAAACAGGATTGTGTTCACAGGACAGGCAGTAAACAACTGAAAATTAAGGTAGAAATAGAGTTTTTGGAGCACATTATTCAGTTAATATTATTAACTGCATGGGTGTCACGAGAGCCGAAGTAGTGGGGAGGCCTCCCTTGCACCTTTGGGTCTTTGAAGCCTCAGGAGATGGAGACAGAGACTTGGTGGACACCCAGTGGCACGGGTGCCAGGGGTGCAGAGCACAGTGCAAGCTTTAGTCCAAGATCAGAGCCGAGGTCAAGTCCAGTTTGGTAACGGAGTATAAAAGGGTTAATTGGAAGAAAAACGGTCGAGATCCAAGCTGGGGGTCAGTTCCAATCTGGCAGCTGAATACAAGAGTAGTCAAATAGGTTTCCAGGTCACAACAAGTTAAAAAAGAACACACACTAGCACAGGAACAAAGGGGGGACTGAAGGTAATCCGGCAATTTGGCAGTGTCTGGGCTGGGTTTATATAGGGAAGTTTGAGGTCAGTTCCTGTGTGCCTCCTGGGCATTTTTCCACCTTTTTCCATCAGGTTGAGGTCACTTCCTGTGCACCTCCTGGGCATTTTCCTGCCTTTTTACATTAGGTCTTCTGCACAGGTGCGGGTTGGCGCACTGAGGCGTCTTTGGTGCATTCTCAGTTGGCACGGATTTCCTCTTGTGACAATGCGCCATTGGTGCATGTGTAGTAAGCCCTGGACTCTTACAGAGCCCCCCCAAAGGGGGCGGCCTCCGATACATCCATCCGGGATGAAGCTCATTGAAAGAACTGCCGGAGAAGATCAGGAGCATGTATATACGACTCGGGTTCCCAGGAATTCTCTTCAGTGCCATAACCCCTCCGCTGCACCAGAAATTGACATCTGCTGCCTCTTCTACGGCAGTCCAGGATGGCCTCCATCTCATACTCTTCAATCCCTTTAATCATAGAGGGAGGTGGAGGACGGGGCCACGGGTTTCAGGAGGAAGGCATGGAAGACGGGGTGGATCCGGTAAGTTGAGGGCAGTTTGAGTTTGTAGACAACAGGGTTGAGTAGGGACAGGATAGGGAAGGGCCCAATAAACTTAGCGCCCAATTTCTTGGAGGGACAGGCCAACTTCAAATACCTGATAGACAGCCAAACCGTGTCTCCTGGTTGAAGATCCAGGTCCCTCCTGCCGCTTTCGATCATAGATGGCCTTGTAATCCAGCTGTGCCTTCACCATGGTATCCTTTAGGAGCTCTAAGTTGTGTAGAAACTCCACACTGTTCCAGACAGCCAGGGAGGAAGCGGGTAGGACAGGGGAAAAAGAAGGGTGGTACCCCAGGTTGGTGTAGAACGGTGATTGCTTAGTGGTAGAATGTATTGCGTTGTATGCAAATTCTGCGCAAGGAAGTAGGGATGCCCAACTGTCTTTGGACAAAGGTGAACAACAAAGGTACTGTTAAAGAATTTGGTTAATGCGCTCCGTTTGTCCATTGGTCTTAGTGTGGTAGGCCGAAGAGTAGTGGTTCTTGAGGTCTAGAGCAAAACAGAGTTCCTTCCAGTATTTAGAGGTGAATTGGACCCCACGATCAGATACAATATTGCTGGGGACCCCATGGAGGCTTATGATATCCTTGATAAAAGCCTAAACTGTTTCTGAGGCAGAAGGAGTGCCAATCATAGGAACAAAATGAGCCATTTTTGTAAGGCGGTCCACAACAACAAATATGAATGTAAACCCACCAGAGGGTGGTAGCTCCACTATGCAATCCATGCTGATCTGTTCCCAGGGTCTGGAGGGAACAGGCAGGGTGCATAGGAGACCCCATGATTTATTTTCCGTTTTGCTGTGATTGCATACCGGGCAGTAGCAGTCTGCCTTGAGGGTAGGCCACCAAAAGGTTTGCAAAAGCAGATCGTTGGTTTTGGTCACCCCGAAATGCCCTGTTAACTTGTTGTCCTGGCAGAGTTTGAGCACAGGAACTCTCAGTTGAAGGGGTCATGGAAAAAAAGTCCGTCCTTTTCTTGGAGATGTTCTCCTGAGGTCAGTTGGTCTAGAGAGGAGGCCCGTTTAATCCTGGACAAGAGGTCATCCGGAAGTAGGAAGAAATTATAGTCAGGGAGTATTGCGTCCGTCATTGGCGAGTTATCTGATGTGGGATAAATGCGGGATAGAGCATCAGGTTTACAATTCTTGGATTTCGGACGGTACGTGATATGCATTTGAAATCAGGTGAATAAGAAAGCCCATCTGGCTTGTCAAGGTCTGAGGCGGCGTACACACGCGGGGACTGTCTGCCGAAACTAAGTTCGTCAAACAGTCCGCTCAAACTTTTGAATGAACAAACACGCCCACACACGGCACTTTTTGAGCGGACAAATACGGCAAACTTTGTTCGTCGTACTAAGTCCGCGCAACTTTTGAAATGAACGGACTCGCCCACACACGAGGCAACAGTCCGCTCATTTCGAGCGCGTGTCAAGGTAGGCGGGGCCCGCGACGGAGACGTCGCGGGCTCCGCCGCCTGGAATGGACTTAAAGGGGAACTCCAACGCCGAAAAAAATCGGCGTGGGGGTCCCCCCAAAGTCCACAACAGACCCTTGTCCGAGCACGCTACCCGGCCGGCCAGGAAAGGGGGGCGAGCGAGCGCGCCCCCCCTCCTGACCCGTACCAGGCCGCGTGCCCTCAACATGGGGGGTGCCTTGGGGAAGGGGGGGCCGCGCGGCCCCCCCACCCCAAAGCACCTTGTCCCCATGTTGATGAGGACAAGGGCCTCTTCCCGACAACCCTGGCCGTTGGTTGTCGGGGTCTGCGGGCGGGGGGCTTATCGGAATCCGGGAGCCCCCTTTAATAAGGGGGCCCCCGGATACCGGCCCCCCACCCTATGTGAATGAGTATGGGGTACAATGTACCCCTACCCATTCACCTGTAAAATAAAAGTACCCAAAAAAAAACACAACACACGAGATAAAATATTTTATTGCACAGCTCCGGGGGTCTTCCGTCTTCGGGGGTCTTGTCCCCCTCTTCGGTTCTTCTGCCGGGCCACCGCGCCTTCTTATAGCTCTTTTGCAGGCGGTGGCCCGGTCTTCTGTCGCCGCCTTCCGTTCTTCTGTCGCCGCCTTCCGTTCTTGTGCCGGGCCACCGCGCCTTCTTATAGCTCTTTTAGAGGCGAGACAAGAACTGAAGGCGGCGGCGACACCGGCGACAGAAGAACCGAAGAGGGGGACAAGACCCCCGAAGTCGGGAGAAGAGGCCGGCGGCGGGGAGGAAGAAAGCCGGACTCCTCCGCTAGCAAAAGAGCTACAAGAAGATAGGGGAGGAGTCCGGCGAGAAGACCCCCGAAGACGGAAGACCCCCGGAGCTGTGCAATAAAATATTTTATCTCGTGTGTTGTGTTTTTTTTTGGGTACTTTTATTTTACAGGTGAATGGGTAGGGGTACATTGTACCCCATACTCATTCACATAGGGTGGGGGGCCAGTATCCGGGGGCCCCCTTATTAAAGGGGGCTCCCGGATTCCGATAAGCCCCCCGCCCGCAGACCCCGACAACCAACGGTCAGGGTTGTCGGGAAGAGGCTCTTGTCCTCATCAACATGGGGACAAGGTGCTTTGGGGTGGGGGGGCCGCGCGGCCCCCCCTTCCCCAAGGCACCCCCCATGTTGAGGGCACGCGGCCTGGTACGGGTCAGGAGGGGGGGCGCGCTCGCTCGCCCCCCTTTCCTGGCCGGCCGGGTAGCGTGCTCGGACAAGGGTCTGTTGTGGACTTTGGGGGGACCCCCACACCGATTTTTTTCGGCGTTGGGGTTCCCCTTTAAGTCCATTCCAGGCGGCGGAGCCCGCGACGTCTCCGTCGCGGGCCCTGCCTACCTGCACACGCGCTCGAAATGAGCAGACTTCCCTCCGAGCGGGAACAGTTTGCTCATTTCGAAAGTAGCCTACACACGGGCGGACTGTTCGCTCAAACCAAGTTTCAGCGGACAGTTTTTCGGAATTTCCGAAAAACTTTGTTCGTCAAACTGTCCGCTGAAACTGTCCGCTGAAGCCCCACACACGAGCGGACTGTCCGCTGAAACACTGTTCAGCGGACAAAGTTGAGCCAACAGTCCGCCCGTGTGTACGCGGCCTGAGACATTTAGCTGTACAGAGGTATTCCAAATTCCTATGATCAGTGTAGATAAGTATAGGGTGCAAGGCTCCTTCCAATAGATATTGCCATTCTTCCAGGGCCAGTTTAATAGCAAGGAGCTCCTGGTCCCCTACATCATAGTTCCTGTCGGATGGGGACCATTTCATGGAAAAAAAGGCAACAGGATGCAACATGGCTGTGGATTTGTGCCACTGAGAAAGGGCTGCCTCAACCGCAATCTCTAAAGCACAGACCTTTAACGCGTAAGACAGGGCTGGGTCGTGATGATGAAGGACCGTGCCCGAGGGGAATTGCTTCTTGAGTTTGTCGAAAGCCATTTATGCTGAGGGGTACCACAGAAAATGGCTGTTTTTCTTGGCGAGTTGTGTGATAGGTAAAATTATTGACGAGAAGCCAGGAAGTCTCTGTAAAACTGGGGGAGAAGAGTGTTGTCATCTGTGGAAAGGGGTTGAACCATCAAACAGGTTCATTGTGGGAAACAGTTGTGCAAGCAATAAGGTGAGCCGAAAGACACAACGTCAGTGGATCAATCAATCTGTGGCTGGTGCTGTCGAAGCCATGGTAACCCCTAAATCACTGGAAAAATGGGGGAAGAAATTGCATCCAGCCGAAGATATTCCCAAAGGTCTGCTTTGGTGGTGGCCAATATGAGGGTGGTCTCATGGGTTATTGGACCCGAGGTTGGTGTGGAGCCATCTGCCAGATTAATTGTAAATGGCTGGGGCTTCTTGCATAGTGGGATTCCATACTTTTTGGAGAAGTGTATGTCAATAAAGCAGCCCCAGAGTCAATAATGGCTGCTACTTGGATTATCCTTCCCGGTATCTGCAAAGAGAGGCAGAGAGTGAGATGCGAGGATTTAAAAACGTACGGCAAAACAGATGGGGGTTCGATTCACTTACTTGGCCTAATGGGACATCCCTGAAGAAAATGACCCGCTCCACCATAATACAGGCATAGATTGTTCAGGCGACACCATTGTCGCTCTTTGCGCTTGAGGGGTGCATGAACTAAGCTGAGTTGTATCGGTTCTGCGTCATGAATTTGGGTTGATGTGTGGATCTCAGGGATTCTTAGGTGTGGAGGCAGGGATACTCATGGGAGCATCCGTGTGGGACGGGCCATACCAGATCGTTCCCTGCGTCATTTTCTGAGTCTGCGATCAAGATGGATAGCCAATTGAATTGTACGTTTCAATATATCAGGGAGCCCCACTCTTGCTAATTTGTCTTTGAGGGGCTCGGACAGGTCCAAGCAAAACTGATGGCGCAAGGCAGCATTGTTCCATGCAGTGTCTGCAGCTCACTTGCGGAATTCTGTTACATAGTCCTCAACAGGGCGTTTCCCCTGTTGTAGAGAGGTCAACACTGTTTCAGGCATGGTGGTTCGTTGTGGGTCATCATAGAGCATTGCCATGGCATCGAAGAAAGAAGACAGGGAGTGCAGTATAGGACTCTCCCTTACCAATAGCTGATGAGCCCATGCCTGAGGTTCTTCTGTAAGTAAGGCTACTATGAGCCCGACCTTTGTATCCTCTGAAGAGAAGGCCCTAGGCTGTAAGGTAAAGTATAGCTGACAGGCGTTCCTGAAAGCCCAGAACTTGTGGTGAATCCCTGAAAAGGGTTTTGGCATAGAAACCCATGGTTCAGGAGCTAGAGATGGGCTGCTCCATAGCCATGACAGGTGGTTCCGCAGGGCTCAGAACTGAGGTATTGGCCATTGCAGTCAGCCGACCTCCCAGTTGAAAGTATCCCTCTTGTATGAATGTCAGGGCCTGAGACACAGAGGCCACTTGTAGGCACAGGGCCTCAAAGGTGGAAGCACTCCCCTCAGTCTCAGACATGGCTGGATTATTCTGTCATGAGAGCCACATACCTGAGGCTCTTTCAAGCCTCTGGAGATGGAGACAGAGATTTGGTTGACACCAAGTGGAACTGTGCCTGGGTTGTGGAACACCGTGCAAGCCTTAGTCCAAGATCCGGGGCGAGGTCAAGCCAAGTTTGGCAACGTAGTATAAAAGGGTTAATCAGAAGAAGAATGGTCGAGATCCAAGCCGGGGTCGGTTCCAATCTGGAAGCGGAGTACAAAAGGGGCAAAGAATTAGAATGGTCAAGGTACAAATCCGAGGTCAATGGCAAGCAGCAAACAAGAGTAGTCAAATAGGTTTCTAGGTCACAACAAGTTCAGACAGACCACACACTAGCACAGGAACAAAGTGGGGACTGAAGATAATCCAGCAATTTGGCAGTGTCTGGGCTGGGCTTATATAGGGGAGTTTGAGGTCACTTTCTGTGCGCCTCCTGGCCATTTTCCCACCTTTTTCCATTAGGTTGAGGTCACTTCCTGTGCGCCTCCTGGGCATTTTCCTGCCTTTTTTTGCATCAGGTTGCGGCCACTTCCTGTGCAATCTCCTGGGCATTTTCCTGCCTTTTTCCATCTTTTATTCTGCACAGGTGCGGGTTGGCGCACTGAGGCGTCTTTGGGGCATGCTCAGTTGGCACGGATTTCCTCTCACGGCAATGCGCCATTGGTGCATGCGTAATAAGCCCTAGACTCTTACAATGGGACTATTTGGTTGCAAGGGTTTTCAACCACTTTAAGGATCCTCTAGACTGAGTTATAGACCTCAACCTGAAGGAGGTTGTAAGGCACTGTTTGGAGAAAAGCTTGAAAAGGCCACTTGTTTTTTTATAGGGGGAAAATCAGGTCTACTATCTCAAGACGAGGATCAAGCGGACCAGAATATTCTCATCAAGATTTCAGCAGTTCAGAGGACAAGGGCTGACAAAGCAAAGTCTCCAGGAAAAGTACACAATCCACTTTCCTACAAGCCCACAAGCAAAAGGCTCTTCCTAGTCCACAAGACCCCACTAAGTCCTTTTAACAAAAGGCCACCCCAGGTGATCTCAGTAAAAGACAGACTGAAGAAATTAATTTCACTGAAATTTGTGTAGGTAAGGGATCCCTGCGTAGTCTCCACAGTCCAAATCAGACACTTTGACTTTCTCAAACAATCCACCCTGCAATTTCTAGTTCTAGTACCTCCTCAGAAAGAAGAGGTTCTTCTAATCTCTGGCATATCAATACCCGACGAACCGTGGCTCACATTCTTCCATTGCTCCCAAAAATCAGCCAAGGCTTTCAAACATTCTATCATTTCTCACATGTTAACATATTTGATTCCTCTATTTTGTAAAAACAGCAAATTTCCCTGTTAAAACTATGGTCTAGACCATAGATCATACTTTCACAATGGACGATCTAACCTTTGAAATCCGTAATGCTTTATCCTCTTTCAGTAAAATATGGGCATGCTGGTTAACTTTCAAGTCCACCACCCGCTTTGCAGATATTACAACTACAGTCCTTGTGTACTATGTCACAGAATGTGTAACATTTGTTCAGCCATATCTCAATAAACAACAAAAAGAAAGCGGAGATTCTTCGCCAGTTCCTACATTCTCTGCAGGGGCACACTGGCACCCCAGCCATTTCCAGCTTGGATTCCTAAGGCACTAGAACAAACAATTTCTGTCTCAGACAATACGTCTGACAAATTCAATTCTCATGAGCCTTTGCTGGTGGACGATGGCGGCAGTAATGTCAATGCTGCAACTGTCTCTTGGACAATATTTACCACAGACACCAGTGCAATCTATCAGATCTGAGGGTGGTCTACATACCATGGCGCTTGACCTTAGAAACCGACTGTCTGTCCCGGAAGTTCCAGGACAGCAACGAATGGTCGCTGCACCCCAGGATATTCAGTTGGAATGTGAATCTCTAGGTTCTCTCCGAGATGGACCTTTTGGCCTCAGCAGACATTTCAAATTACCTCTGCCCCATCTTCAGTTGGAAGCAGTAGATGCTCTCTCAAGTCCATCGATGTGCAAACTGGCTTATGCCTTTCATCTCTGGCCTCTTATCGTGAGATTCCTCTCAAGACTTATGACTGAAACTATAATAGTATTTGCATTCCTGCCGTATTTGCAGAGACGCTCACGGTTTCCCCTAGCAGTGTATCTAAATGTCTGCCCCCCCAGTCAGCGTTCCACTCATAACACGTCTTCTGTCCCAAGGTGAAGCACCTATATGAACCCACACAGGCTGAATCTTCACAAATGTTCACCTTGGAAAGAAGACGGGATATAAATCTAATTTTAGCTCAAATATTTTTAAGGCCTGGAAATCCTTAACAAATAATGTGTATACTAAAGTCGGGGATAAGTTGAAAGCATTTGCTACTGGCAAGAACTTTGATCCTAACCTGGCCTCCTCTTCTCATCTGCTAGATTTCGTTTAGGCAGGCTTGGACCTGGGCCAAGTTCCATAAAGTTTCAGGTTGCAAAATTTCAGCTACAACAAACAAAAGATGGCCCAAAGATCCCCTTGTGATTCGATTATTCAAAGCCATGAAGTAGATACTGCAAAACAAGTCTTTCTAACCTGGGATCTTTCTATTGTTATGGAGGCCTAATCAAATCAGCCTTTGCCCCATCTGAGAAGGGTGACAGAATTGCAAGCCTTAGAAATAAAAGTTCTGTTTTTACTCGTATAGGGTGGAACTGCGTACATATTGTGGGTTTGCCCCCCCCCCCCCTCTTTTTCCAGTCTTGCAGAACCTTGGGCTCTTCCAAGCTTTTTGCATCTTGATTTGGGCTCTCTCCATGAACTAGACATTGCCAGTGTTCCAAAGTACTATCTTCAAGCTACATCACCATTCAGAGACTCAGCCAATCTATTTATTGTCCCGTGGGAAAAATCAGGGGTAAAGAAGCCTCTTCAAGAAAGACTGCATCATGGATAGTCAAGATGATCCAAAAGGTGTACAGGGCCAGGGATTGGACCCCCCCCCCCCCCCCCCTTCTTTGATTAGAGCACATTCTACCAGAATGGTTTCTGCTTCAGCAAACATTCAGAGCAAACATTTCTATTGAAACAATCTTCAGAGCAGCAACATGGATGTTCCTTCACAAGTTTATTAGAAACTACAGGGTGGAGCCCTCACTTCAATAGAATTAAGGGGAAAAACAATCAAATCAGCTCTTGCTCTCTCCAAATTAGCCTTTTTCAATAAACCTTTTCTAAGCATGATCCCACCCAGTTAAGCTAGTTAATTATCCCAGGTATGCTACCATGGAGGCACCAGAAAAACAGAAAATTGTATAATATTTGCCGTAATTTTCCTTTCCTGGTGCCTTTCCATGTCAGCATACATTCCCACCCTCAGTATTCTATAATACAGAGAACGCTGGGGGAATCTTTAACCTTTCTTTTTATAATATTCACTGGTCCAGAAGGAGGAGCTCAAGGCGTAGCTTATCATAGGTATGCTGCCATGTGACCCCAGGAAAGGAAAATGATGGTAAGTATGATACCGTTTTCAGGTGTATTTATGAGGTAGTGCTGCGCAATGTAAGAGAGGGAGAGAGAGACAAGAAGGAAGGGGGAGGAGGGAAGAAAGGGGGGAATGGTAGGGTTAGAAGAGGTGGGAGAGAAAGGGAGGAAAGGAGGAGAGAGAAGGAGGGGTATATATGGTGATACAAGATTGAGGCTATTTCAGATCAATGTGACATAAACCTGTGAGTGTACTATTAGCAGTAATCCAATCACACTCTATCCTGTAATATAAACTCCTTCTAATAAAAAAAAATTAAGTTTAGCATATATCAGTGAAAATTCATACGGAGCTATAACAGGAAAAAATAATTTTAAGATCGGTGCAATTTAAAATAGTACATACGGTATATTAAACGCCTGTGCATCTACACAAAATGTATCCATCTTTTCCTGCCCTGGAACCCCTGGCCCCATGCTGGGCAACCAGAACCCTGCTAGGATTATTACTTTACTATCCCCATAAGTCGGTAGTACTCAGATGGAAGGCCTCATCCGCACCCTCATTACATTTTTGGAAGAGGTTAGTGAATGCGGCTCTACCACTATACAAGGCTACCTACCTGTCATGTGGTTGTGCCAAAAAGTTCCACAAAATATAGGATATTTGGACGGATTCCACTAATGCAGACTCGATGGACGATTAGTAACCGTGAATGACCCAGGTGGCATCTCATAAATAGTGATGGCCGAACGGTTCGCCCGGCGGTCGTTTCGCGGCGAATTTCCGACTTTCGCCGTCCGCGGGTTCGAACGCCTTTTTCCGTCGTTCGCCCCGGCGGACTTACGTGTTTAATGTATACAAGAACTTTAACCTTTCGTGACACGTTTATCATGTGTTACAGGACAACCAATTGAGACATGACAGCTCATGGACACTTGGACATTCCCCCTAACCTATAAATACACCCGATCCGGTGGCCATTTTACATTCTTTCTTCTGTCACTGTAGGGAAAGGATCCTGTGTGGAGTAGGGACAGAGAAAACGCTAGCTATTTGGTACACAAAAGTTCTTTTCAGGACTGGTATAGGTGTTAGGTCAGCAGCCTGAGTTTCTTTTGTCAGTTTAGATAAAGGGACAGAGCGCTGTATGCTGCTATTTTAGGGACAGCTCAGCCAGATTAGTCTTTCTTCATCATCATCATCATCATCATCATTAGCTGTTACTATCAGGTCCACAAAAGAGCTGTTCCAGCTAATCGTTCCAGCCTACTCTTTTTTGCCAATTTGTATAGGGACAGGCAGGAAGCAGTGTGTCAGGCAGTGAGGATAATTTTAAAGACTTGCTGTTACTATTAGTTCCACAAAGGTTCTTTTCAGGACTGGTATCAGTGGTACGGTAATAGGCTTGTACACGTATAATATTCTTTCTTCCAAATATAGAAAGAATATTATACTTGACTGCTGCCCTTCTGCTGCAGTCTGCTAATCATTCACAACTCACTTGTTCCACAAAGCTCTTTATCAGGACTGGTAACTTGGTCTGTCTAGGGTGCTACGGTACATAGGCTTGGGTGCGGTACAGTCTGCTGTTCTGTAAGGACCGCTATCGGTCCACAATACATAGGGTTGCCGTGCACTACTGCTGACCGCTGCCCTATACTGCAGCAGTCCTTCAGCGGTATAGGGACTGACGCACAGTCTGCTAAACACTAATACACAACCTGCTTGGTCCACAAAAGTTCTTATAAGGACTGGTAACTTGGTATAGGGTGCTACGGTACATAGGCCTGAGTGCAGTACAGTCTGCTGTTCTGTAAGGACCGCTATCGGTCCACAATACATAGGGTTGCCGTGCACTACTGCTGACCGCTGCCCTATACTGCAGCAGTCCTTCATTGGTATAGGGACTGACGTACAGTCTGCTAATCACTAACACACAACCTGCTTGGTCCACAAAAGTTCTTATAAGGACTGGTAACTTGGTATAGGGTGCTACGGTACATAGGCCTGAGTGCAGTACAGTCTGCTGTTCTGTAAGGACCGCTATCGGTCCACAATACATAGGGTTGCCGTGCACTACTGCTGACCGCTGCCCTATACTGCAGCAGTCCTTCATTGGTATAGGGACTGACGTACAGTCTGCTAATCACTAACACACAACCTGCTTGGTCCACAAAAGTTCTTATAAGGACTGGTAACTTGGTATAGGGTGCTACGGTACATAGGCCTGAGTGCGTTACAGTCTGCTGTTCTGTAAGGACCGCTATCGGTCCACAATACATAGGGTTGCCGTGCACTACTGCTGACCGCTGCCCTATACTGCAGCAGTCCTTCAGCGGTATAGGGACTGACGCACAGTCTGCTAAACACTAACACACAACCTGCTTGGTCCACAAAAGTTTTTATAAGGACTGGTAACTTGGTATAGGGTGCTACGGTACATAGGCCTGAGTGCAGTACAGTCTGCTGTTCTGTAAGGACCGCTATCGGTCCACAATACATAGGGTTGCCGTGCACTACTGCTGACCGCTGCCCTATACTGCAGCAGTCCTTCATTGGTATAGGGACTGACGTACAGTCTGCTAATCACTAACACACAACCTGCTTGGTCCACAAAAGTTCTTATAAGGACTGGTAACTTGGTATAGGGTGCTACGGTACATAGGCCTGAGTGCGTTACAGTCTGCTGTTCTGTAAGGACCGCTATCGGTCCACAATACATAGGGTTGCCGTGCACTACTGCTGACCGCTGCCCTATACTGCAGCAGTCCTTCAGCGGTATAGGGACTGACGCACAGTCTGCTAAACACTAACACACAACCTGCTTGGTCCACAAAAGTTTTTATAAGGACTGGTAACTTGGTATAGGGTGCTACGGTACATAGGCCTGAGTGCAGTACAGTCTGCTGTTCTGTAAGGACCGCTATCGGTCCACAATACATAGGGTTGCCGTGCACTACTGCTGACCGCTGCCCTATACTGCAGCAGTCCTTCAGCGGTATAGGGACTGACGTACAGTCTGCTAAACACTAATACACAACCTGCTTGGTCCACAAAAGTTCTTATAAGGACTGGTAACTTGGTATAGGGTGCTACGGTACATAGGCTTGAGTGCGGTACAGTCTGCTGTTCTGTAAGGACCGCTATCGGTCCACAATAGATAGGGTTGACGTGCACCACTGCTGACCGCTCACCTATACTGCAGCAGTCCTTCAGCGGTATAGGGACTGACGTACAGTCTGCTAATCACTAACACACAACCTGCTTGTTCCACAAAAGTTCTTATAAGGACTGGTAACTTGGTATAGGGTGCTACGGTACATAGGCCTGAGTGCGTTACAGTCTGCTGTTCTGTAAGGACCGCTATCGGTCCACAATACATAGGGTTGCCGTGCACTACTGCTGACCGCTGCCCTATACTGCAGCAGTCCTTCATTGGTATAGGGACTGACGTACAGTCTGCTAATCACTAACACACAACCTGCTTGGTCCACAAAAGTTCTTATAAGGACTGGTAACTTGGTATAGGGTGCTACGGTACATAGGCCTGAGTGCGTTACAGTCTGCTGTTCTGTAAGGACCGCTATCGGTCCACAATACATAGGGTTGCCGTGCACTACTGCTGACCGCTGCCCTATACTGCAGCAGTCCTTCAGCGGTATAGGGACTGACGCACAGTCTGCTAAACACTAACACACAACCTGCTTGGTCCACAAAAGTTTTTATAAGGACTGGTAACTTGGTATAGGGTGCTACGGTACATAGGCCTGAGTGCAGTACAGTCTGCTGTTCTGTAAGGACCGCTATCGGTCCACAATACATAGGGTTGCCGTGCACTACTGCTGACCGCTGCCCTATACTGCAGCAGTCCTTCATTGGTATAGGGACTGACGTACAGTCTGCTAATCACTAACACACAACCTGCTTGGTCCACAAAAGTTCTTATAAGGACTGGTAACTTGGTATAGGGTGCTACGGTACATAGGCCTGAGTGCGTTACAGTCTGCTGTTCTGTAAGGACCGCTATCGGTCCACAATACATAGGGTTGCCGTGCACTACTGCTGACCGCTGCCCTATACTGCAGCAGTCCTTCAGCGGTATAGGGACTGACGTACAGTCTGCTAAACACTAATACACAACCTGCTTGGTCCACAAAAGTTCTTATAAGGACTGGTAACTTGGTATAGGGTGCTACGGTACATAGGCTTGAGTGCGGTACAGTCTGCTGTTCTGTAAGGACCGCTATAGGTCCACAATAGATAGGGTTGACGTGCACCACTGCTGACCGCTCACCTATACTGCAGCAGTCCTTCAGCGGTATAGGGACTCAGAGTTTTGTCACAGGGTCATTTAAAAAATGACATGCAGAGGAAGAGGCAGGCCCTTCCGCAGGGGTGGTAGGGGTAGGGCAGGAGCAACAGGCTTGAGCCAAAGTGGGAAGTTGCAGAAGGTGCGTTCAATTACTTTAAAGGATGCACCAGACTTGGTTGAGTGGCTCGCTCAGCCTTACTCTTCTGCACCCTCCTCATCCTCTCGATCTGCACCCTCTTCTTCACTCTCTGCTATGTGCACCCCCAAAGACACTACCACCAACAACACGACCACCACCACCACCACCACATACCTTCCGCTTGAGTCACTGGAATTATTTTCCGATCCATATCAAGAGGACATTTCTGATGCGCAGCCACTCTTGGTATTGGATCAGGAAGAGGAGGTAGCAACAAGCGCTACTCAGCAGTCTGACGCCAGTACCCAGATCAGCCCAAGGAGGAGGTTGGTCCCCGGTGTTGCTGCCTACTCTACTTATAGCGGTGGGGAAGGTGACGTTGATGATGACGTGTCTAGTGATGTCACGTGGGTGCCCACAAGAGAGGAAGAGGAGGGGAGTTCAGAGGGAGATATGGACCAGCAGATAGGGAGGAGAAGCAGCAATGACTTACATTGCACAGCAGGGACAAAGCAGACTGCAAATGTATCAGGAGCGAGTCATCGACCATGTACGGTCACATCTGGCGCTCCCAGGACACCGGCACATGGCTCCGCAGTGTGGGCTTTTTTTAACGTGTCCGCTGCTGACAATAGCGTTGCCATCTGCAATCTTTGCAGTCAACGCGTTAGTCGCGGTAAGCCCAATACTCACCTAGGGACGACCGCCTTAAGAAGGCACATGAGCAGCCATCACCGAGCCCAGTGGGAGCAACGGAACACACAAAGCCACACTGCAGGCTCTCACCGTCCAGCCTCGTCTTCTACTTCTCCTTCTCCTCTCTCCTCACAATTGTCCTCCACTCCACCTTCCATCACGCCAAGCTCACATTTTTCTGCAAAAAGGCAGGCTTCCGTGGGCCTAATGTTTGAGCGTAAAAAAATGATGACGCCGGATAACCCTCTTGCCCAACGGTTGGCGGCTGGCTTGTCAGAACTCATAGCCCGCCAACTACTGCCATATAAACTGGTGGACTCGGAGGCCTTTCGCAAATTTGTGGCCATTGGAACACCACAATGGAAGGTCCCAGGAAGGAAGTATTTCTCAGAGAAGGGCATCCCAGAGCTATATGGCCATGTTCAGCGGCAAGTGAATGTATCTCTGGCACACAGTGTCGGTGCCAAGATACATCTGACCACAGACACGTGGTCTAGCAAACACGGGCAGGGAAGGTATATCAGTTTTACTGCCCACTGGGTGAACCTTCTGACGGCCGTCAAGCATGTAACCCGTGGCACCCGTGTAGATTTGGTTTTACCGCCACGGATTGCATGCAGGCCTGACTCTTCTTCTCCTCCTCCTACTCCATCCTCCTCCCTCTCCTCCTCAGCTGCCTCCTCCTTTTCCGCTGCTAGCGTCTCTTCCACTGCACCGCCCAAGCTCCCCAGAACCTATTCCACATGCCAGGTGAGACGTTGCCATGCCGTGCTGCGTCTGTTGTGCCTGGAAGCAAAGAGCCACACTGGCCCGGCACTCCTTTCAGCTTTGCGTTCACAGGCAGATGAGTGGCTAACACCGCTCAATTTGACAGTTGGTAAAGTGGTGTGTGACAACGGTGCCAATCTGCTTAGCGCATTAAAACAGGGCAAAATCACGCACGTGCCGTGCATGGCACACGTCTTAAACTTGGTCGTGCAGCGATTCCTTGTCAAATACCCTGGGGTCCAGGACATCTTGCGGCAGGCAAGGAAAATCTCGGCCCATTTCAGAAGATCTTACACGGCCATGGCTCGCCTTGCTGACATTCAGCGGCGACACCATCTGCCGGTCAGACGTCTTATTTGCGATTGCCCGACGCGATGGAACTCAACCTTCTATATGCTTGATAGGCTGCTCCAGCAGAAACGTGCAGTTAACGTCTACCTGTATGAACTCTGCGAAAGAAACGGTTCTGGGGAGCTGGGTTTTTTTTCACCGCGCCAGTGGCTGCTCATGCGCGACACATGCAGACTTCTGCGGCCATTTGAGGAGATCACCAAACTGGTCAGTCGCAGCCATGGCGCCATCAGTGACATGGTACCTTATGCCTTCTTTCTGGAGCGTGCATTGCGTCGTGTCATTGATCAGGCTGTGGAGGAGCAGGAGCGGGAAGATGAGGAAGTCGCAATGCTGGATGAATTCCCAGGGGGGGCTACTCTATCTGAGACAAGTCAACAACAGGAGTCTGATGAGGAGTCAGAGGAGGATGGTGCCGGGGCGGATGAGCAGGAGCAAGAAGAGCATGCTTTAAACCTTTCTGGGATCCCTGTTGTGCGAGGATGGGGAGAGGAGAATGAAGAGGACGACATTATCCTGGATGATGAGCAGGAGCCAGGCCACCACACCGCTTCCACTTTAGTGCAAATGGGGGCCTTCATGCTCCAGTGTTTTAATAGGGACCCCCGTATAAAAAGCATGAGGGTCAAGGACCAGTACTGGGTGGCAACGTACTTAGACCCCCGGTACAAACACAAAATGGCGGAAATGTTACCGCCGTCGCAGAGGGCTGTCAGAATGCAGCACTTCCAGGCCTTGCTTCGAGAAATGCTGCATTCTGCTTTTGCGTGCGCTGGCAGAGGAGCAATTCCCACTCCCAGAGAAGGATTTGCGGGTACCAATCCAACAGCGCCTGCAAGAAGAGGCCGGTTTGAAGATGTGTTGGTGACTTCGGATATGAGGTCATTCTTTCAGCCGACCCATCGACAGGTGTCATCCGGATCCAGCATCAGGGAACGCCTAGACCGTCAGGTGTCCGACTACATTGGGTTAACGGCCGATGTGGACGCTCTGAGGAGTGATGAACCCCTAGACTACTGGGTGGGCAGGCTTGACCTCTGGCCAGAGCTTGCCCAATTTGCAATCGAACTGTTGGCTTGCCCCTCATCCAGTGTCCTGTCCGAAAGGACGTTCAGCGCAGCAGGGGGGATTGTGACCGATAAGCGTACTCGCCTAGCTCACCACAGTGTTAACTACCTCACATTTCTAAAAATGAATGAGGCATGGATCTCGGAGGAATTCAACACATGTGATCAGTAGACCATGTATATGTCTATAAACAATTTTTGGAATCAAGCACACAGACCTTCTTAATTCATTTGGCTCACTTCCCTGACCCAAAAAAGCACACCGTACTATATGCCCCTACCCTCCTCTTTGAAGAGGTTGAGCGGTGTCATATTTCTACTGGGGCTGCTTATTATGAGGGGTTCCCACCATCCCTGTGCTGTGCTGACTTCCTCCTGGGTGTTCTTATTATGAGGGGCTCCCACCATCCCTGTGCTGTGCTGACTTCCTCCTGGGGGTTCTTATTATGAGGGGATCACACCATCCCTGTGCTGTGCTGACTTCCTCCTGGGGCTGCTTACGGTGCTGCTGTCAGCGCTGTATGTCACGGAGCTGCTGTCAGCGCTGTATGTCACGGAGCTGCTGTCAGCGCTGTATGTCACGGAGCTGCTGTCAGCGCTGTATGTCACGGAGCTGCTGTCAGCGCTGTATGTCACGGAGCTGCTGTCAGCGCTGTATGTCACGGAGCTGCTGTCAGCGCTGTATGTCACGGAGCTGCTGTCAGCGCTGTATGTCACGGTGCTGATGTCAGTGCTCTGTATTACGGTGCTGCTGTCAGTGCTCTGTATCTCCTGCACCCTCTTGTTTGCCTACCCTGGTCCCTGACCTTCCCTCTCCTCCATTGCCTTCATTAGCTCCATAGTCCTGAATTGTCAGAACAATTTCCCAAATAAAAAAAAAATGCTTGTAGTTATCGATCCCAAATTCACCTCATACATGTATTATGCTATTGTCCAGGTGGTGGGACTACGTGCTACCCCCTAATAATTACCCCGTGGCCGCAAATTCGACCTAAAGGTTTGCGAAATTCGCCTCCCATTGAAGTCAATGGAGCCCGCGGCGAACGGTCGTTTTCGCGAACGTTTGTGTCCGTTCGCGTTTCGCGTTCGCGAAACGTCCCGTCGGAAGTTCGTCCATCACTACTCATAAACACTCCTGGGTTCCTCGGTCAATAGTCATGGGGGGTGGGGGTAATGCGATTATGTAACTATAGTTACTAAAGTAAGCTATGTAGAATTGGAGGATTGCGTTGGATATTCTACACAGGTGGTTGAGCGTACAGTGGTTTAGATAGTATTTTATATATGTTTATATGTAATGTGTTTTTATTTATTTTTTTATCTCTTTTTTTTCTTCTTCTTAGTTTTGTAGTTAAAGTGGCTGAGCCTGGATATACCCAATAGGCTCTGTATTGTTTTTTCACCTTGAAATTACAATAAAAATAACCAACAAAAAAAAAAAACTCACAACAAGTAACTGCATCCTCACCTCTTTCTGGTGACAACTCTAAAATTTTGGATTTCTTCTTCCTGTCTTAGTGACAATGGCCACCAGTATAAATAAAGGGGGATACTCCATCTAAAGTGAAACAATAGCATTTTCAGGGGTTAGCAACCTTTTATTTGGACCTGTACACCAGGGGCGTTGCTAGGTCTACAAAAGATCTGGGGCTAGAGCCCATAGCAGCGAAGTAAAGAGTCATACGATTGTGCGGGCATACACATGTATATAATATACGTGTGTGTATGTATGTGTATGTGTAATATTGTTACACAGTGCGTATCCCATATCTATATATGTTAAACAATATTTACACAATATATCTCACTTCAGATTTTTTAATTTCTACTAATGAGATTGGGGTCCCCAGAGAGCCTCCCTACACACATCGGGGTCCCCAGAGAGCCCCCCTTACATCAGGGACCCCAGAGAGCCCCCCCTTACATCAGGGCCGCTACCAAATGCAGTGTGTCAGTTGACACTGCAGCCTGCCGCCAGATGTACAGAGTGCAGGGTTCAGAAGTGTAGACACACTCTGGAATGGAATAAAGTGTGTGGGTGGAGATATTGTGTATACACCCCTCACATTTTTGTAAATATTTCATTATATCTTTTCATGTGACAACACTGAAGAAATTACACTTTGCTACAAGTAGTGAGTGTACAGCTTGCATAACAGTGTAAATTTGCTGTCCCCCCAAAATAACTCATTAATGTCTAAACCGTTGGCAACAAAAGTGAGTACACCCCTAAGTGAAAATGTCCAAATTGGGCCCAATGTGTCAGTATTTTGTGTGGCCACCATTATTTTCCAGCACTCCCTTACCCCTCATGGGCATGGAGTTCACCAGAGCTTCACAGGTTGCCACCAGAGTTCTTTCACTCCTCCATGATGACATAATGGAGCTGGTCGATGTTAGAGACCTTGCAATCCTCCACCTTCCTTTTGAGGATGCCCTGTAGATGCTCAATAGGGTTTAGTTCTGGAGACATGCTTGGTCAATCCATCCCCTTTACCCTCAGCTTCTTTAGCAAGGCAGTGGTCGTCTTCGAGGTGTGCTTGGGGGTCGTTATGTTGGAATACTGCCCTTCGGCCCAGTCTCCGAAGGGAGGTGATCATGCTCCTGCTTCAGTATGTCACAGTACATGTTGACATTCATGGTTCCCTCAGTGAGCTGTAGCTCTCCAGTGATGGCAGCACTCATGACACTCGCACCACCATGCTTGACTGTAGGCAAGACACACTTGTCTTTGTACTCCTCACCTGGTTGCCTCCACACACGCTTGACACTATCTGAACGAAATAGGTCTATCAGACCACAGGGCCTGGTTTCGGTAACCCATGTCCTTAGTCTGCTTGTCTTCAGCAAACTTTTTCCAGGCTTTCTTGTGCATCATCTTTAGAAGAGGCTTCCTTCTGGGACAACAGTCATGCAGACCAATATGATAAAGTGTGCAGCGTATGGTCTGAGCACTGACAGGCTGACCCCCCCACCCCTTCAACTTCTGCAGCAATACTGGCAGCACTTATAGGTCTATTTCCCAAAGACAATCTGAATATGGCGCTGAGCATGTGCACTCAACTTCTTTGGTCGACCATGGCAAGGCCTGTTCTGAGTGGAACCTGTCCTGTTAAACCACTATATGGTCTTGGCTAAGGATGAGCTGAACACCCCCCGGTTCGGTTCGCACCAGAACCTGCGAACAGGCCTAAACTTTGTGTGAACTTTAGAACCCTATGCTAATTTTAAAGGCTAATATGCAAGTTATTGTCATAAAAAGTGTTTGGGGAGCTGGGTCCCACCCCAGGGGACATGTACCAATGCAAAAAAAAGGCTGTTTTTTCGGGAGCAGTGATTTTAATGCTTAAAGTGAAACAATAAAAGTGTAATATTTCTTTTAAATTTCGGACCTGGGGGTGTGTGTATAGTATGCCTGTAAAGGGGCGCATGTTTCCCCTGCTTAGACTTGTCCCTGCACAAAGTATCATTTCTGCAGGAAAAAAAGTCATTTAAAATCACTCATGGCTATAATGAATTGTCAGCTCCCCGTAATACAGAGAACAGTCATTGAAAGTCATTGATAAAAAAAAAAGCGTGGAGTTCCCCAAAATTCAGTTACCAAGCCCTTCAGGTCTGGTATGGATATTGAGGGGAACCCCACGTCAAATGAAAAAAAAAAAAACATGGGGTTCCCCCCAAATATCCATACCAGACCCTTTAGGTCTGGTATGGATTTTAAGGGGAACTCCACGCCAAATAAAAAAAGGCGTGGAGTTTCCCCTAAAAATCCATACCAGACCCTTTATCTGAGCACACAACCTGGCAGGAAAAGAGGGGGGACAAGAGCGCGCCCACCGAACCGTACCAGGCCACATGCCCTCAACATTGGGAGGATGCTTTGGGGTCTTATCAGAATCTGGAAACCCCCTTTAACAAGGGTACCCACAGATCCCGGCCCCCCCTGCTTGAAATGGTAAGAGGGTACAAAAGTAACCCTACCATTTCACAAAGAAAGTGTAAAAAATTGTTAGACACATAGACCATTGCAAAAGTCCTTTATTCATCAACATGGGGACAAGGTGCTTTGGGGAGGACCCCAAAGCATCTTCCCAATGTTGAGGGCATGTGGCCTGGTACGGTTCAGGAGGGGGGGTGCTCTCTCATCCCCTCTTTTCCTGTTGCCTGCCAGGTTGCGTGCTTGGAAAAAGGGTCTGGTATGGATTTTTAGGGGGATCTCCACGCCATTTTTTTTTTTACATTTGCCGTAGAGTTCCCCTTAAAATCCATACCAGACCTGAAGGGTCTGGTATGGATATTTGGGGGGAACCCCACTTCATTTAAAAAAAAATAATTGAGACCTGCAGGGCCTGGTAATTGAATTTGGGGGAACCCCACGCTTTTTTTTATATTTTTTTTAGCAATAACTTTCAATGACTGTTCTCTGTATTACGGGGACCTGACAATTCATTATAGCCACGAGTGATTTTAAATGACTTTTTTGCTGCA